>NW_026623760.1:141245-171400 GCF_030028575.1 Malurus melanocephalus | reverse complement strand
AAGGTATAAGTTGTATCAGTGTGTCTTCTTTCACCAGAGTTAAAAAGACTCACCAACACAGGTTTAGCAGGATTGGTAGCAGCATACCTAGATACTCCATTTTCTATTTGAAACTATGCCATAAACTCAAATGATTTTAAATAAAAAAAATTGAATAGCATTTACTTTGCTCCAATATACTGTTTAGAAGGAGCAAAGTGTTCCTTCTAACAAATGAGACAAAAATTGTGGGTCAGGAGCTCTTTGTAAGATAAACAAGGTTCCTATTTATTTACTTGTATAAACAACCACTCACCAAGCTGTATGTCTCTGCAGGGGCACCCTTTCACATGGAAACATGGACCTTATTGGCATCATCCTGTATCCATGGAAACGTTTTAAGTACCTCTCTCTCAATATGTACTTCCCTTAYTCAGGGTTTAAGAGCTGGGTACCAAGTAAGTAAGTGTTTTTATTATTTCCTTTGTGGAAGCTTGGTTCTTGGGGTTTGTATCTGTCATAATAAAGATCTTGTATTTTCACGATGTTTGATAAAATCAAGTGTTTCATTTCAAGCTTCCTATCAGCTCTTATTCTTAAATTAAAATTAATGTTCTAAAAGTCCTAATGAATGGAAATTTTGAAACTTTTTATTATCCATTACTGTTTGAAAAACAATGATCGTAGTTCAGTTCACATTACCATCAGACTCAGTCACTGTTCTCATTGCATGAAGTGAGTCTGGTTTGCTGTATTTCTGAAAAAGAAACAGGAAAAATTAAAAATCAGTCAGACTATCTTCTCTTAGCAACAGCCATACTCTCCTATGTGACTGTTTAGTAGGTCACAGAAGTTGAGAGCTTAACAATTGCTGTCTTGAAACTGAACCAAAAGAATGAAAATACATAATCTTAATCTGTGTTTCTACATAGAAATAAGTGAAAAGCAAAATAATAGTTTTTCTTTTAAGATATGTCTGCCCTACTACTTAGTTAAAATATCAAAGCATAGAGCTAAGAGRAAAAAGGGATTTTATGTGCCTATAKTTCCATGCAGAGAAAGAAGCTTTGGCATGAATTAAATTTATTTTCAAAACTATCATACTGAAGAAGATCCTTTGCAGATCAAATGTAGTTATTTCAACATTGCCTTGGCTCAAATTCAAAACTCTCTTTTAATTCCACCTCTCATTGGGTACAAATGATGCATACTTTTAATGTACTTCAACTAAAAAATATGAAAATGGGTTATTGGTATCCAGTACTAAATATCCTGTATGTGTTTTTAAAAAATCCTGCCTTAATTTTGGTTATAAGAAACATTTTTTTTTACCTGAGCCAGATTGTAACAATAAAATACCTTGCTATTTACAACTGCTATCAGAAAAACACATTTCTGTCTGGAAAGATCCAGTACTTCTCACCAGAATCCTACTGGTTTAGAATCTTGGTTTGCTAAGTTTGTATCCCCACATATTATTTTTATTTTCCGCTGCTACTGTTTTTTATTTGCCACGTTGTCTCCACAGCGCAGTCCCTGCTGAGTGCAAATGGCACAAATGATTTCTCCACTGATTAGGTTGGAAAAGTGCTTGTACAGAAAAACTTGTATATTTGCACAGTATTTGTAAAGTAGAACTTCGCTATGCGATAAAAGTTGCTACCTTTTCACATGCCAGATGCTCCATATCAGGTTTATACTTTTATTTATGTATATGGGTTTACAAATGTGTAATGGTTTTATTTAGGAAGCATGATCATAGTATAGGCAAGTTGGAGCTGCCTGACCCCTTGTGAAATCCTCAGTAAGTAATCTGCCTTTGGGCTGGCCTTATTGCTCTGTAGATTGCCACATGAGACTTAGGATTGTGATTGCTCTCAAGAACTTTTACTCTGAGCCAACTAAGCATATCAGAGAGGTGAAACTTGCAGCCTCCAGAGAAGGATGCAGCACACATGGCAACATTTTCATTTCCCTTTCATCATGTGCCTGACCTTGTTACGAGGTCAAGGCTGCTGGGGTGCTAAATGGGGAAGCAGGCAGAGAACCTAATCTCAGCTCAGCCCTCTATGTATTCAGCCTGAGGTGGACGAGGAAGCTCTGACCTTGCTCATCATCCTGAACAAATAAAATTTCAGTTACACACTTGAAGGATTGCTCAGGTGCCCTGCAAAATACAGTGAAGGCTGGGCCTGACCCTACTGTTTTGAAATGATGGAACCAAGATTTGCCCTGTTGCCTCTACGTGACTGGCAAAAATCCAATTTTTCCTAGCCACAGACCTTGGGGAGAGAAAGGGATGAGGAAATTTGTAGTGGTATCTCTTGGGCACATAAATCTTCATCTAAGTAATATGTTCTCAGCTTTACGATTTTTAGCTTTTTAATCCAAGATGTCTTTTTTTTTTTCCCCCTAGCATTTGTTAAAGAATCACTTCCAAAATGCTAGAAAGTCAGCCTGAGCATATTGCAGATAAAATCTGTCTCCCTTCTCCATCACGCAAAATAGATTCAACATTTGGCCTATATTCAGTTTTTCAGGTGCTAAAAAGCTATGACAAAACTGCACAGATCGTATGATAATGGGCATATTATACAACTCTAGATCATCATATGCCTAACTTATTATTACTATTTTAGTTTTCCACAGATCACTTTTCTACCACCATCAACTCAGATGTACTTTGGAAAAATAAAGGCACATTGAATGATTTTTTGAATTTATAGATCAAATACAAATAGGTGGGGAAAAAAAAACAGAAAAAAATTAAGAATATGTCAAAGGAGTAGTTAGTATTGCTGTGAAAAGAACAGTGAGCTGAGTTGTGTGAAGGTTTTTATGGATCATCAGCAGAATAAAATGTARGCTAGGAATTCTCCAAGGAATAAAATAACCTCCTGTTATTTTTGAGTCATCAGAGCAAAAACAGGCCTTAAATTCTGACCTTTCCGTGCTTGAAGCATACACAGCTGAAAAGGACTGAGAAAGAAACCTGACTGACTTGAAAGCAGCTACATTTGAGGAACTTGTACATAAGGAAACTGGTTCAAATTTGAGCTAGAAAATGGGTGGGAATCTGCTTCCCCTGGTAGGAGCAGAAATTTTCCAGGAGGGGAGTACAGTTACAGCAGCAAAGAGTGTGAAGCTTCCCATTCATAAATTCACTCAAATAGCTGCAATACAGCAGCAAACATACATGGACAAAATTGAATGCGGCATTCCCTAAATCACTGGGCAAAGTCGGAAAGGAGAAAGGCTGTAAATATATGTTTGGCAAGTACGTAAAGTTTGCTTGATACAGAAGAAGAGCTGAGATGTTTTCCTAAAGAAAGTGTAAATTGAAAGATATATAGACAGTAGAAGTATATCAGGAAAAGAGTGAGTTTAGCTGCAGCATTCTGAACAATTTTGAGAAAAAGCTGAAACAACTGTATACAAACCTATGCAAGCACCTAAAATGCCTATTTGTAGATTTTGTTTTAAAATGTGAAAGAAACTATGAGGAGAAGTTATTCATGTAGGCAGAAGAAGCACTTTCTGACATGTTCARGAACAGGTAGCCAGTGTGCTTGTGTAATTCAATATGCAGAGCATAGGGGTTGTAAGGGATGAGATGGCACAGCAGGGCCCAGGTTTGGTGTCTCAGTGGAGCAGCCTCTGTCACTGCAGCACAGCCTCACCACAAGAGGTTCACACAGAAGGCTCACATTAGGTGCACATCTGTTAGACGGCTGCCATAAGAAGACTTGTTCTGGGAACTACAAATGCCTAACTCAAAACAAACCTGTCTTTTTAGATTGTCTCACAGTTAAAGCAACAAAAGTGAAAAGCAATTCTGAGATAGATATGAATGCATGTATATCACTGGAGTGAAAGCAGTGTGAGCAGCTGCAGTCTGGAGGAATTCGGGTATGTATATGCCATTATTTCAAACATGTTCCAGGCATGAGAGCTTCCCCAGGAATGTTTACTGCAGAACAGTTACACTGATTATAAGTCACCTTAAATTAATAAATTAATAGTGTCTTTTTCTGCCAAAGTACAGACAGACATGCTGTTCTGTATAATTCTTTTACATAGTAATTGCCAGTATAGTTGCCCAAGAATTGAAATGTAAATATGATAGGGACTGATTCATAGACAGCATCTAGAAGCAAACTAAAACCCTCAAAATGTTACAAGCTTTTAGAACGAAAACATTTCAGTGCACGTCAACAATATGGTATATTGTCAAATTAATTATTTGAAAAGGAATATTTATAATAAACATTGGAAACAATCAGTGAAATAAGGGGTTTTGCTAAACATTCCCAGTTTTGTGCAAAAATGATTCAACCTCTTCCCAYAAGCCGTTTTTCGTATTTTGCTGTGATCTCATGAGAGCTCCGGTTTTATAAATATGTTCTGTTCAATAGATACAAGGTTTGTTTTGCATTTGTCCTGGCGACTACAAAAAGTGCATACTAATAAATGAGTAAATGGGTCTCCTTTTTTTTTTTTTTTGTGCTTTCATTGTATATGAATGGTTGATCTGAAAGTTTCTATTTGAGGTTGTTCTGCTACAACATATATACACAAGTTGCCTAAGCTTTCCTGTGGAGATGTTTCATTGTTTCTGAGTGTCAAATTTCAACCATTCAAATTTAAAGTTACTATTTTGGGATATGTGCCTTGTGCTGGATCTTCTGTAATGATTTAGCAGTAATTTGAAATGAATCGGAGGAGTGGTATTCTAGATTATGTCTGTTATGAAAACATGTAAAATTGTTTCACTGGGAATTGCTAACACCAACAGATTTTGTAATAATGGAAGGAGTTCAAAGATAATCTTGGGAATGTACCTTCTGCCTGCTGAAATAGCGTGTTTGCCAAGAAGTTTGCCAGGAGAGTAACAGGTTGTATATGTTTGAGACTTCAACTGGAAAACTACCACCAAAGAGGGGAAGTGGTTAAAAGCTGTTGTCATCTCTATATACATACAGCCAACTTGCTTAAAGCTGCAAGGCAATCAGTTCTGATATCTGGGATATTTTAAGCATTTGACTTAACATGATCACAGAATCTGAGCATTACTAAGATGTGTATGTTTTGCATTGTGTGTGGATTGATGTGCTGGTTGCTGTCTGCTCACTGTCTGCTTGGTCACAGTTTCCAGTACAAAAGAAGGAATACATAGGTTGTTCTTTCTCTTACTTACCTTTCGATTGCTTCTTGAAATGATTCAGAGAGTTAACCTTACCTTGACTTTCTCTCTTTGTCCCACCTTCCCAGTTCTTAGTATGACAGCAAGCATTGTCCAGTGCTCCACAGCAGTAGGCAGAAAAAATTTCTAGTAGAATTCAGATGGTCTGAAGAATTGAGTTTTACATTAGCCACCTGTATGTACAAAAACATAATTCTAATCCTCAGTTTCTTGGTTTTCATTGAGACTGAAACAAAACTGCTTCCTCTAAGAGCCACTGATTTGAACAATTATCCAAAATCAGATTATAATAAATAGCAGTCTTAGGAATTTTGATTAACCTCTTAATAAGTGTTAAATAAGTGTTACTTTGGAAAAAATACTGTCAAATGCTAATGATAAGTTGAGAAGTAGTAGTAATTGCAGATATGGCATTATAGATAACATAGTTAATTGATACCGCTCTCTCAAACATGTGTAGCACATCAGCTGCCCTGAAGCTGCAGTGATTATGGTAGTATTTACTGTGGTTGAAATACATCAGATAAGATACATAAAATGGAGGCTTAGTTGTTTACTGTGATCATCTTACATGGTCATTCAATGACTTTACTTTGGGTGAGTATTGGCTTTTAATCATTCCAGCTTTCTGATGAGGCATTCTAATTAGATTTTAAGGGTTCAAATGAAGACTGTAAGTAGTCCAGACAGCCTGTACAGTCTGGAGCAGGGGGACCATCTACAGGGCTGAGGTAAGGATACACCACGGCTCATTAACCCATCCAGGGAGCAGTGCAAAGATGGGACAAGTGAAAAGGCAGGGGTSTGTTTATCCAGGAAACAGCTACCCAGAGCAAAGTCTGGTAGTCCATTCAGAGACTGCTACACTTAAATCATAGCTGGGGTTAATTAAGGCCCTGGGGTGAGCTTAAAGGGAGCTCCTGGGTTTGAAAGCGTGAGTGAAGGGGAGGTTTATTAGGGTAATATAGCCTGTCAGGAAAATCAGAGCCTTGACAGCTTCTTTCTTTCTCATTCTTGCATCAATGCTTGCAGACATAGGGTTCTCTAAACACATCTGCCTAACTCACCTTCCTCATGGTAGTCCTAAGAAATGATGTGTTGTGGAAGAGTACAGATTGAGATTAAAAATGGAAGCGATAAACATGTCCTCATCTTGCAGGTGTATTCCTAGAAACAGACTATAGATCACATGTGCAGACTCCTGGGGAATTTGGCTATTTGGCTTTTTAAATTTTTATTTTTTTTTTATTTTTTAAATTTTTATTTTTAGGGAGGAAGGATACACATTTGATGAAGAGCACTTAATTTGTCTTATTTCAAGCATGGCTGCAACCTTCAACAACAAATTGGAAGAAAATACCATGTGTGTTGATGACACAACTGCACAATTTCAATGGGCTACGAAGAGTTTTCTTCAACAAAATGAAGATGTTAGCAGAACAAGGAACTGGGACGCACAAAGATGACAGCTTGCATCAGCCACTTCAGCATCTCCCAGCACATAAATCCAAGTAAAACTGTTAATTCCATGGGAAAATTTCTTTTGGCTGTAGCTTAAGAAAAACAACAGCTGAATGACAAAAAGGAGGAAGGAAAACTGGGTAGGTGTCAGAATGAGGGTGCCGCATCCCAGAACAGAGCATCAAAAAAGCGACCCTTTACATTGGATACTTGTATACCTGTGGCTGATATTCCCATGAATGATGTAATTAATTTATTATGATATTCCCATAATGGTGTAATGTAACGTCACAGAAATCCAAGTTTTTCATGACTTGGATAAAATGCAGCTTGACTGGCAGCCTTCTCACCAAAAAAAGGTGAATAAATGGTAGACATGTCTGAAGTGGACCCACTGGTCCTGGTCACCCTAGGCCTCAGCAGTCATATGTATTTTGGCCAGGCCAATCACTTGACAAAACTCCTAGTTGAGAGAACTCAGATTATGAGCAGCAAGAGAGAGAAACTCTCAAGGAAAAATTTGATTGGCTGGAATATGGCTTGGACACATTTGCTTTTGTCACAAATTAGGGAAGATAGAATGATGGATTTGACCCACTTGATTCTGCAAATGCAAACCTAGAGACATATAAGCATAGTTATGAGAGCTTCAGGGGGCTCTGTTCTCTATGTCTGAAATTACAGGTTATGAAGCATAGTAGGACATCCTTTTGAGCAAAGAAATAACTTCAGCTTAGTTTCCTCCTGTAATTGTTCTGGACAATGGTTATGGGGGTAACTGCTTGAGAAAGGGATTGGAATGCTGCTGGGTAAATAAGATGTGATTGAATCCTTAGGCTACAGAGTAAATGCTGGGTTTTGAGGAAAAATTTTTAGGTTAATGTAATTATTTTAGCGCATAAATTCTGACAACTTAAGGGAGCTTTCTTAGAAATAAATCTATGAGATCAAATTGTGGCACTCTAGCTGGCAATAACTCTTTTCCATTTTCAAATGAAAATTAATAGTCTTGAAAGTGCCACTTTTCTAGTAATGGCAAGATACTGCTATTTACCAATAAGAGTAGTCAAAATAATGTGAAATAAGCTCAAATCTCATATTTTCCCAGTGCAGCCTTGTATGATTTTTTACTAACTAGACATAAAAGCAGTTCTTAATTGCAATTGTTTGTTTTTGCCTGTGTTTTCTTGTTTGATCTCATGGTTTTCTTGTGTTGTGTTTTTCTCTGTTTTTATTTGTTTGAAATAATATGGTGGTTTTATTTAGGTAAAAGTTATCTAGCTTCTGACCCCACCCCAAATAATAGCAAAGCCAAAACCAGAGCTGTTGTATGATCACTGATGTGTTTAGCAATTTTGTCAAGTAAGTTATATGAATTTGTTTTTCTGTAACTAAATCCAACATGAAGGGTTATTTTACAGAGAATAAAGTATCCAGCTTTAAATGGTAAGAGCAGTTTCAAGGTGAAGTTTTCCCTGCGAGAGTTGCTCAAGGTTTAATTCCATGAGTTCTTCCTAAAGCTATAGCTACATAAGTCATGCCAGAAGCATATTTTTACATGAGTTTGATGAGTAATAATTTCTAAAGCAGAAAATCGGAAGTGATGATCACCAGATTGATGAACTGTTTTTTTTTGGTTTTTTTTTTTTTTTTTTTTTTTTTGTAGCTTCCTGAGAGCTAAGCTCAAGTGACAAATCACAGAACCATAGAGTGGTTTGGTTTGGATGGGCCCTTAAAGATCATCTCATCCCAGGAACACCTCACACTAGACCAGATTGCTTCAAGCTCTGTGCAACTTGACTTTGAACACTTTTGGGGATGGGGCACCGTCAAAGGAAAAGGCCTCATCTCTTTGAGAATGCTTGAACATAAACTTAGTAATAGGAAGGATTTAACAAAATTCCATATGCATTGTCTCAGTCATTTTCTATGCACCGACTTTCAGCCAATGCAATGGGCTTCACTTCTGAGATCCTGGATCTTACATTTCTTTTATATTCATATACCATAGCCTAGGAAGTGTCAATAAATCACACAGGCTTTGAAATAGATCAGATATACAATATATGAGTGCAATGTAACCATTTTTACATAAGGACTTGGCTCAGAATTGTTACCTATGACTGACATTCTATGATATTCTTTCTTTATGACCTCATCTTATGCTGCAGCTCACTTGACCTAAATCCTGCTGCAGTCTTCTGTTGCAAAATGTTGAGATTGCAGGCACTGCTGCAAGTAAGTTAAAAAAATTGAAGTTTTTACCAGAAATGTTGCAATTAATTCAGCATTGTATGGCATTTAATCTCATATTTCATCCTATTGATTTTATACCAGACTTAATTTTTCATTTTTAAGTGAGCTGAAAACTGCAATGCTGTTCCAAGAGTTGTCAACAGAGTAAACAGAAGGCTTGAGGAGTTGAAATGGTCAAATTTATTAAATTTGTCAAGATTATGAAGATACAGATATGAATAAGAAACAACGATGAAATACGTAGCACCACTGACCATTTAAGTTATGGCTGTGAAGTTTTCTGGTTTAAGTAACAATTAAAATCAAAGGGCTGTTTATGCCTATTAGAGACATTGTGTTACGCTGCTGAAAACCTTAGCATGTGTCACTGCATGACCTTTTTTCCAGTTAACATCTGGAAGATTTTCTTTTCTACCAAGACTTATTTTAGTTTTTAAAATGACAGTCTGCATCCTGCAGCAGTCTGCAACAGTGGGTAGATTGTCTGGCAAATTTAATTGCCACAGAATCACACAAGCCCCTGACTATTACAAAGTGATGAGTGATAAAAGAACACAGAAGCTTATTTCACTGAAATATTAGCTTCATTTAGTACTTAAATGAGCTGGGAAGTAGCCTTTTAAATAGCATAGGTCATGGAACAACAATTGCTGTTGGAGTCTCTGGATTGCTTCATTGTTTATTTAACTTGACAGCTACTACCTGCAGGTCACAACTTAGATCACTCTTATGGTCAAAATGCTTACACTGTAACAAAATGTTTTATCATCTCTGTACAGGGGGATAGTGCCTCATACTGTGTTTGCTCTGGCTCGCTGTAATTGAGGCCTCATGCAGAGTGGGTACCTCAAGAAGCTGGGAAACTGCTGAAGCAGCAATGTTTTCTCTGTTGTGCCAGTATGCTGTACCCATAATGAAGGAATCTTGTGAAGTTTGTTTCGGGATGATTTTCTGGTGTTTCAGGTAGGTCTGATGGGAGAAAGGGATGCATTCCATGCTTTGTCTTGAATAAAAGAGCATGTAGATATGAAGCAGAATTCAAAAGTCTTCTGGTGAGAAGACAAAGCTGTTAGTGTGCCTGTGGTATTCTTTGTGTAGCACAGAAGTTTATCAGGGAAGGCAAAACATTGGCTGGCAACATGAACATTTCATGTTAATTGAGACACAGGGCAGTCAGCAATAGATGTCATACCAGTCTCTGAGAGCCTGCTTCACCCTAATGGTTCTGTAGGCTTCAACTTGCAACATCTCTCTGAGATGATTAAGTAATATGTAATAAATCAAAAGGAAAAGCAAAGTCTCCTTCTGCTTCCTTTAGAGTGCTTTCATTGATGTACTGGGATGGTATGGGAAGCAAAGAGAAAGAAGGATAAAAGGGAGGTCCTTTGCAGATACCTTATGGAAAGGCATTGGATTTTCTCTCTATAATGCAAGATTMCAAGTCCTAGGGAGGGACTCCAACACTTCTTCACGGAGTGCACCAGGCACAGAATTGCCAGCTGGTCAGAGGACAGAGGAGGTGTTTGTCCTGTTTTGTTTTGCACTCGTATGTCCTCAATTCAAGTCTTGTGTGTGGTTTTGAGTACCTCAATATTAGAAAGATGTAAATCTGCTAGAGAGTGCCTGAAGGAGGGCCACGAGGATGATGAAGGGCCTGGAGAGGAAGCCATGTGAGGCATGGCTGAGGTCACTTGGTCTGATCAGACTGAGGGGAGACCTCAGTGCAGTCTGTAATATCCTCGTGAGGGAATGCAGAGGAGCAGGTACAGATACCTTTGCTGTCATGACCAGGGACAGCGCTCACTTAATGCATAAGGCAGAGTTGGGGGGAGTTTAGGCTGGATATCAGGGGAAAGTTTTTCACGCAAAGCTGAAACAGGCTCCCCAGGGAAGTTGTCAGAGCACCAAGCATGAGTTCAGGGAAATGCTTCGACAATGAATTCAAGCCCATGGTGTGATTCTTGCTGTGTCCTATGCAAGGCCAGGAGTTGATCCTGAGAGGTCCTTTCTCTGATTCTCTGGTTTTCAACAGCTTTTGCTGAAGAACCAAGAGTTTGAACARTAGAGGAACCTGTTGCACAGAAAAGGACACAATTCTTGTGATCCTTTCCTCTGCTAACTTTTCTGGAGCACTGAAATCGCTCGGTATAATTTCTCTCCTCAGAGCAAGTGAGCAGATCATCTGAGCAATCAAATGAGCAAATGCTCATTTAGTTCATTAGGACTGTCCACAGACACAAATCTAGTGGTGGAGAATGAATCTTTGTGCAGTTCATGAGAAGAAGGTGAGGTCAGGTTCCACAAGTCTGAATGCCAGCTGCCAGCTTGACCATAGGAATCATTTGCTTTGTTGTAACTTTGCTATTTGTTCTGACTGTGCATGCAAGTGTAAAAAAAGTATTTAATTTACTTAATCTAACCATTAAAAAAATCTCATAGGAGTTCCATAAGATTGACATTATCCTGCAGTAGTGTCACAGCCTGCAGTCTTTTAATGCCTCTTCTTGTGAGGCCAAGATTCCACGCCCAACTGCATTTAGTAGGTCATTACAATAATTTTAAATGTCTCTTTTGCAGATATTTACCATCTTCAATTATACCTTTCCACCCTACTATTTGTGTAATTTTCTTCCGTCTGAAATCTCTTTACTGTGTTGTTCTCTATTGCACAGCATGACAAATTACCCATCAAGCGATATCTTTTCAGAACAGAAATGCATGGTAGCACAGGGTCATGGCATTATCACATGTTGTGCATTTTATTTCCTCACAGTTCATTTAAGGGTGTCACTTTATTTTCCTGCTTTCTTCTGTCATCATGAAGAATAACTATTTCAGTGTTCCTAAACTTTAGGAACAGTTAGAAACACATTATAAGCTCAGAGCAGCACATATGCAATTGTGTATCACTTACCTCTTCCCCTGCATTGCAAAACCCTACCCATGAGTTTGAATCTTTGCAGAAGGCATAATAAAACTTTCATTCTTATTATTCAGCTGAATAGCCTGAGCTGTGGGCAAGAGTGTTATTTGTAGCCTCAGGACACTAACTAAATTAACAGTGAGTCACCATTCACTTTGACAGCGTGCACTAGGTTCTCTTCCCGGTTCCAAAACTCTGGGTCTGATGCATACTGTGCCCACAGTCAGTCTTCTCCTCCACCCTTTCTCTTTAAGTCAAGATAAATACCAGTAATTGTAATATTTGTGCTGAGATATCTCCCAGGCATTTCAAGTATCTATTAGAAAAATTAATTGGAACAGCTGAGAGTATTAGCAGCTAATACATACATGAAAGACTAGAAATTGTGATTCAGATGATACAGTTTGTTGTTGACAGCATCACTTAGAGCCCTCATTAGCATTCAAAAAGGACAGTTTGGTAGTTAATGGGCTTATAGATTCCACAGCATTAGTGCTCTGTCTGAAGAGAACTGCAGGAGTAAACACAGAGCTGTCCTCATAAACTACCTCAGATGAGAGACAGAATCTCGGGAAAAGATACACTTGTTCTTTACCTAGTATTTCAGTGGTCACCAAGAAGAATGATTGATTGAAAGGGAGAAAAAAAAACCCACTTCTGTAAGGAAAGCTAGAGGAATTAGGACTTTGGGTAATCAGAGAGACCACTGCGGGATGAAATTTGGCCAGAAATAACTGAATATGCTTTCATGTAAATATTTTTGTAATTAAAAAAATACTCTCTATTTAAAACTGTTAATTTTATGATTTAGATTAGTAAAACTTGCTCTTGGGAAAGCATGGAAGCGGAATAAGCTGAAAGTGTCATGGTGCCAAGAACACTAGACTCATTTGCAGATTTGTGTTAATGGTCCAGTCACTTAAAGAGTGGCAGATACTGAGAGACTGGCCTTGAGAGGTATGGAAGAGACAGAACATCCTGTAGCTAGTACAGGCACAGATTATGCACTCGTCCCAAGTCTAAACTAATCTAATCCTAAATAATGTTTCTCTCCCACCCTCTGCAGCATTTTACAGTGCACTTGGTAGTATTTACCTCTTCTGTGCCTTCTGTGTCTTGCATGTTGAGATTTTTACAATCCTGGGTATCAATTTGTATTACAAATAATATAATTATGTTTCTTGGTTCAAGCATACTTTTACAGGTTCAATGGCAAGATTAATATATAACAATAAAAATACATGAAGAATTTAGAATAAACCTGACTTGTGAACCACAGAAAAAAATCTTTTACTTTTATTTTTTGTAAATTTTTCAAGAAAAATCTTGAAATTGGTTTAAATCAGACTGCAAACTCTGGATGTTGTAGTTCATTTATCTTGTAATGTCTTCTAATCCATTTGCTTTAGAATGTCAGGTGGGAGCTAGCAATAGAAAATCCAGCTCCAGTGTGTTCCCCATGTATCTCTTTTATGGAAATTTGTTACTGCAGCTGATAAACAGAATTATACAAGCTTTGTCACAGAAATGACATTGTAAAAGGTTCCAAAAAACTTGACAATGTTGACAGTTGTTTTCAGCAAATGGCTGCTTTACTGTAGCACTGTCAATGTTGATGTCCTTGTACACATGTAAAAGAGCAATATGATTAAGGCAAGCTTGTCCATGCTAGATATGAGCCAAGTTTTCAATCTCCTCATGGCACTGAAAGATTGCTCAGCTGTTGCAGATAAGGCAAGAATAGCTGGCCGAATTCTGCCATAAAAAAAAAAAAAAAAAAAAAAAAAAAAAAAAAAAAAAAAAAAAAAAAAAAAAAAAAAAAAAAAAAAAAATCCTTGTCTTTGGGCATGCATCTATAAGAATGTGTAACATCTGCTACTGACCTTAAGTTCTAGATAAGAACAACTCGTATTTGTAACTTGAATTCATATTCATTGGTTTCAATGATACACTACCAAGGACACTGCTAGAGTATTTTTGTAAGAAAGTATTTGTCTACACAGCAGTCTAAGGCATGATATACCTCTATTAAGTGTTACAATAGCGAAATACCACTGTTTGTCAAGTGTCACTTGCCACTGCAGCTTATGCCCACCTTATATTGAATTTAATTTGGACAAATAATCTATATTGTATTCTTTTCTGAGATTTCATATTTATACATGAAAATAAACATCTGTGCTCTATCTAGAACATGTCATCTTTTCCACTTTTTTTTTTCCTCACGATCAACTAGACAAAAAGAGTGAAAAACTTAGTTCTTTGGCCTTTGTCAAGGGAAATGGGCCTGAGTTAACACAGGTCATCCTATTGACCTTTATGTAAGATCTCAAAGTCACGGGACACAAAAAGTTAGTTGCCATGTCTGGGTGTAGAAATAGTGGGAAGAAGCCAATTTCAACAACATAATCTCATAACAAACCCAGGGGGATTTTCTCATATAAATTGGCGTAGACTTTATTAGTCTAAACATACTCAGATTTCCACTTTGTATCTATTAAAAACTCCTTTGAAAAATCTGTGTTTCTGACAATGCCCTGAGGGATAGAAAGGCATAGATTTCAGGAAGGCTCAAGGGTGACCAGTTTCAAGTTTTCCCAGGCACTCAGTGTGATGCTCTGCACACATGGACTATCTAGACAAGTCCATGGCTCAAGGAGGTGATACGGAAAAATCTGTGATCTGAAAATACCTATAAATACATTTTTTTTTCCTTATGGGCTTGCACAGTCACAGAGTGGGGTACTGAAAGGCAGCATTTGATATTGTAGCATTTGACAGTGTCTAGTTGCAAAACTGTCTTGAAACTCAGTGACACRTTCACTATTCTCCAATCAAATTCTCAAAAAATGTCTTGTATAGAAGTCTTCTTTAATGAACAAATCCAGCTCAAGCCAGAAAATGGTCCACTCCCTATAATGACTGAGGCTGAAATCTGATAAAACCAGAAGTTTTTGGGACAAGGTGTTTGATGAGTATGACATAATACCAAGGGTGCAAGGAGGTAATTTAAAGATTAACTTTTCATCTTAATTCTAGTATTTCCCTGTATTTAAAGACTTGATGCTATAATGTAAACATCTTTGTAAAAAAAAAAAAACAAACTTATGACAAATCATGGGCAGCACCACCTGTGCCTCCTATAATTATCTGGTTTAAAATAAAAGTTATAGCAAATGTATCAGGAAGGGCTTTGCTCTTAACAGAAACCAATATTAGTTTAGTATTTTGCATCATTAGCATAAAAGGAGGAGATGCCCTAAAAGCCACATTGCAGTAAGATGTGTTCAATTTTATGCCCCCTGTGAAATTTAGAGTGACAATGCATTTTTCCAGCTGTTGAGATAAATATTTGTACTCCAACACTACAAACTCAGAGAGCAGCAGTTTGACTAATTTTTTGTTCTCAGGCTCTGTGGTCAAAAACCTAAATCTAGTAAATGAAGGGCTGTAGTTATCAGCTAGTAAATCTCTCTCAGCAGTTATTATTTAAGGTCAATTAGAGTGAAGAACTTTTCACATCTGTGAATCTGCACATATCACAAAAGGAAATCTTTCATGCAGAATTGATGAAAAGGGAGAGCTTCTCCCTGTAGCCTGTTTGTTCTCCCTGTAGCTTTTTTGTGTTCCCTCACTACAGCTGCAGGCATTATCGGGCAGACTCCACTTTGAAAAACTAAAGACACATTCTTCAGAACAGTTGCATGATGTTGGTCAGATTTCTCTGCAGAGTTTTTTTTTCCATTTGCAGCCATCTAGGCTGACACATAGTTTCCAGGAACTTTGCATGTCTTCTGTCTCCTGGATCGTCTCCTGAATCCCAAATATTTCTCAAGTGGCTCGCAAAAGAATATCCAGCTAATCTTCAGCCTGGTGGGACTAGCTTTGAGAAGAAAGACAGATGGCTCTGAAAATGGATTGCAAAGTAATTATTTCATTTTCTGTGAACTTGTCTTTAATACGTGTGTGCTTTCATTGTTACATTTAGAGCATTCATAAGATGTGAAGAGACTGTGAAATCACACTAGCTCCAGCAGCAATTGCAGCCTTTGTTGCTCAGGCTGTGTAAATATTACACACCCATTAATGTAAAAAGCAGTAATGCAGCTTGAAAAAAAAGTAAATGATTAGCAATAAACAAAACCAAAAGAGCTTGCTGCCTTTCCCAAAACAATGCTTTTTCATTCCTGACCTAGGTTTACTTTCCCCCCCGCTCTTCTTTAAGCATCCTTAGTGTTATATACCGAAAATAAATACACTGAAGGGTCAAACTTCAACTCCAAAATAACTGCCTTTCAGATTCTTTATTTTTCTTTCAAGCATCTAAAAAAATAGGTCAAAGTAACACTGAATACTTTTAAAAGTCAACAAAATTTTGTTTATGAGAAGTCTAAGTAGGTTTAACTAAAACAACATTTAAATATGTTGTTTCCTTCATTTTTCAATGAAATATTTTCAAGAACTGAAGTTTTATGCATTTTTTTTCTTTCTTTTCCTAACAAGATGAAGGGGAAAAAAAAACCTGCTTCAAGGGATGGGATATGAAGTCCCCACAGGTCACTGTCCCTTTTCCAGCAAAAAGAAAGAGGTCTGGCTTACAATCTCATTTTTTAAACCCTCAAAACACCTTGCCTAGATACCACAGGGAAGATGAGTGCCAAAGATTGACACAGAACAACTGTAGATACAAACATATGAGGTGGTAAATAAGGCCTTGATCCTGTAAGCAGGCTTGCCTAGACATATTCCCCCTCTGCTTTATCACAGACAGATTGCATTGCTATTTTTCACTTCATTCTCAGTATTATCATGGCCTTTAATTTTCTCAGTACTTGAGGCTGAGTGGTTAGAAGACATAACACTGATAAATCTCGATAATGAAGAAACACTGTGCAAAGAAGAAAAGGAAATATTTATTTTCTGGCTGTGCCTGAAACGAAAGACAAAACATTCAAGAATTTCTAACCACAGCTGATAAGAGAAATTTCTCTTTGATTTTCTGCTTTCTGTACATTAGATAAACTAGGTTTCCCAAATTTTAGGACAAATCTTTTAATATCTGTTGGATGAAGCCTGCATTACAGAGCAAGGCAGGGAAGTCCCAAGAGATCCCTGCACAAGGCTTACTTAGATGTTCTACCTCTACAGTTCATTTTCTTTGGCTGAAGCCACAGGAACAGTGAAAAATGAGCTAAACCACTGCTGGCATTTTGAGCCCAGTTAATGGGATTCTCCTTACCAGGAAAGTTTGGAGTCTAATCTTATCATTTAAGTTCCTTTTCCATCAGTGCTGCTCATACTTGAAGGCTTAATCATAAATATTGAATATTCATGACACATTTTGAGCTACATTTCAGGGTTTTAACACAGACCATCCAATGCACACACACTAAATAATAGAACTTTGTGAACAGACTGCCCCTTCTTCCAGCTCTGCACACAGACAAACACAGATGCAGCTAATGTAGGGTTAAATACAACGTAAATTTCTGCAACATAAGCATCATACCAATTACAAATGTGCAGAAAACCAACCTCTGAACTTTCATCAGTTATACCATGATTTAATCAATACACATTTGTAAACCTGTTCCCAGAATTTTTTTTTTCTACACAGCGATATTTGCCAGGCCAGAATAAGCACTTCCTATGGACCAGGAGAAGCCTCTATATATATGTCTCTGAACAGTATAGACCTAATAATAATTTGTCAAAAAACAATTGGGAAGGGTGGAATTGTCAGACTTAGTAAATTCTTATTAGATTTGCCAGTGTTCTTATTAATTTTGCACATATTCAAGGAAAATATAAAACACTGATAAAATAGATTCAGATAAAGTGTGAAAAATCAATGAATAATGTGACCACAAGTCAAAGTCTTACTGACTTGTCAGATACAGATACTCTTGTATGGATTTTGAGATCCTTGGACCCCTCATCTTTCCCAAAGTGGTCAGGCAAAGGTAGCAAGATTTCAGGCTGAAGGAGCAGATTTTTTGGTAGGCTATAACAGAACACTCTTTGCAGAGCACCCAGAATTTTTGGTTATGTGCTCGTAGTGAAAATAACAAAACAACAGATAAAAAAAATTCTTTTTTGTCTTTAAGAGGAAGGTACATGTACATGAGTTTCATTTTCAGAAATTCTTTAGAAGCTTGAAAGTATCTCATTTTAGGCAAAGTTTCAATTTTTTTTTTTTTTTTTTTTTTTTTTTTTTTTTTTTTTNTTTTTTTTTTTTTACTTGCTTGATTCATTAAAATTTTGAAATAACATAGTTGTGATCCATGGTTGAAAATTATGTACTTTGGAAAACAGTATCTCAGTCCTTGAGGAATAAATCTGCCTCTTCCTCAAGAACTGTGGTTGTGACCAAGTGAAGATATAAGTTCTGCAGAAAAAAACATGAGGGGTTTGTGTGCGTATGTTTTTTTTTTATTTTATCTTTGTTTAGATAGCTGCATAATGAACTTCTACTGCCTCAGAAGTCTAACCATATTTAAAATAGGAATTTATTCACAAAAATGTTTTTGTAAGATTTACTCCTCAGTCATCTTCACTTTTGTGTGCTGATTTATAAAGCCACTCCAGACCTATTACACAGCCTAATACAATGGGTAGGCTTTGCTTGTTCCAGGTCCTCTAAATGTCTTGATGATACCTTAAAAATGCTGATATCTGTTGCCTGTGATCAGAGAGAGCACCAGAGAAGAAGCCTTGCCTAAATCTACAATATTTCCTCCTGCAGGTGGTAAAAACATAACTGTGAGGGAAAACACATATTTGGGGAGCACAGGGTGCTTCCGGCCCTGCTGCTTCCAGGGATGATGATGTTTGGGTGGGTGCTATCGGATCTATGTCCTATGATACAGGTGCAGCTGTGGCAAATATAGGCTCTGTACTAGGATATCTAAATCCATCAGGTGGGTAGGGGCATTTGAATTTGGGAAACAAGTGTGCACATATGCCAGTTTTTCTGGCTGATGTGCAGGGAGGAAAGAAGTCCAGCTGCTGCCTGGTTGGTGCTTCTGGTGCAATTTATCCCTAAGCAGCGATGGCACAGATGCTACAATCGTCCTATACCTGGGGGCGATTGGTGATGGAAAGAGCACTGTGTGCCTCAGAATCCCAGTCATCACTCCACCACGTGAGGCTGYTTTTCAGAAAATCCATCAGTTCATGCATTTCTGTATGGTTTTTTTTAGGAAAAAACACCTTGGGCCTAGGAATGGTGCTAGTAATGATGGTGTCATTTCAATGACACTGCCTTGGCTCCAGTGCAGGATTTCAAAGAGCTACATCCAAAGCAGAATTCAGTTAATTTTAGGACCAGATAAAAGTAATTTAGCTGACTTCCAGCTGATGGAAGATTAAGGAAAATGCAGTACTTAGCGTCTTGACCTTTGAATGCCTCCTTGCTACATCTGATACTGGTCCTCTGTGTGGGCAATAGAACTGGCAGGGTCAAAGACACAAAGCACTGGTTTTGCCTTTTGCGCAAAGTTATATTGTACTGCCCTCATCTATATATTGTTCCTGAGCAGCAAAGTGCCCTACGTTTGCCTGAAGTAACAGCAACAGCACAGAGTGGCTTTTGTGTGTGTAGATGAGTAGACAATAAGTACCAGAAGGATTATAGGTGGAAGCTTCAACTTTAATCGTCTGCCTCAGACCTCCTAAAGGGGTATTATTAAATATTTTTTACTCCTTTTTTCTTTTCCTCCAAGTGGGGCAAGTTGGAACGGAAATTTGCTAAAGCTCCAAGCCTTTCTTTGCCCTTTTACACTGTTGTATTAATTTAGCAACTGGGCATCAGATTCTGCACTGATGATGTGTCTTGTCCTGTATGCTGCTGTTAATTTCCATCGTTGCCGGCACGCAGAGCTTGACGTAGAACGGTGGGTCCCAGTGCACCCAGTTTGTGTAGTGAAACTTAGCATTATCTGTTTTCAAAGACTTGCCTTACAAAGAACAGACATACTAATTGAAATGAAAACAATTATTTATTTCAATTGTCTGGAAAGTCTGAGAATGAATTTTTTCTTTGTTAAAAATGGCATGCTACAAATTTGTCTTTTTGGCAATTTGAGACCTTGTGCCCTCATTTAAGATTTCAAATCTTCAGGGTACTGACAAAACTATGGAGAATCAGGTTAACAATTGATTGGGGTAAGATAAACAATTGCACATTATATAATATAGATTAAAAAAAACCCAAACCTTTAAGAATACCTTTGTTTATAATAAAACTGTTTTTTTCCTTTTCCTGTGAATCTTCATTAAGTGAATGTAATGCATACAGTGCCTCAGTTTCTGATGTAAAAGTCACTAAAGCCAATAGAAGCATATCCTTGCATTTCACTAGACTGTGGTTTGAAAGAATCCTGGTCAAAATGTGCATTTTATGGGTCTGCAGCACAAATATCCTTTAATTTTAGTGGACGACTTTCTGGTTCATAATAAGTATTTTTATTAGTGCGTAGCCTAATGCATTTTGTTAATGAGAATACAGTTTAGCTGTCTGTTAAATCAAAAAAGTATATATTGAACTGTAATATGTACAAGAGATTCTGTAGCAATGGCAAAACCTGTACTTCTTGTATGGCTATAAAGTCTATTTATTTTTTTTAAAGATAATAAGCTTTCTGATAGAAAATAGAGTGGCTTCAACTGTTTGAAAGCACTTAGTTAATGTCTGTCTTTTTTCTGAAAGGATCAAGCACTGTTTGGAAAACCAAGAACTAAAACCTAATGGCCCAGTTTTTCAAACACACGTGTCAGCAAAAGTAATTCCAGTGGATCAGGAGTATTGCTTTCTTCCATTACATTGCAGAGGAAAATATAGACATCTTCGGGGCTGGCCCTTGCCATTTAGGTTATTCTAGCAATCCCAAGCATGAAAAGCAGTTTAATGTGCCTTTTAAATTTTATTGCAGAAATGAGATTGGGGATTCCTTATCTGGCACAAAAAGAGTGACAAGAWTCCTTGTTTCTTCTGATCTCTGCTTGTGTACACTTAGAAATTTGAAATCATGCCATGCACACTATTGCTGCTTGTTTTAAGTCCACTGCATTTATGCCTTTGAATGAAAACTTTTAAAGGAGTCATTTATAATTATGGACAGCAGTCTTCTTGTTCAATTACATCCCAGTGTAGCCTTTGCTACTCTAAGAATTGAGAATTTCAGTGTATTTAAAATGTGAACACTGAGGTTTTTCTGATTAATTTTTTGCTAATAATCTGTGCTAGCTCAGAACTTCATACCCTCGAACAGATTGACTGGTTTGGCTTGTGTAAGAGATACCCTGCTATCCTGGACTACTTTGTGGGTGGGTGGGTGAAAATGGGTGCCTTTAAAAATGCCAATGGGTAGCTAACCATAACAGGTCAGATTTAAGTGTGAGTTGAGAATGGAGAAGCATCTATGCAAAGTAAAATGGATCTACTGACACGCCTAGGATGGACCAYGGAACTAGAAAAGATGCTTTCCAAATCACCCAAGACCTGGTTTTGAGGCCATCAACAAGACCTGACAGGAATTTAACAGATGTAGGAACACTAGAGATGGTTGGCTACACTTACAGGTAAAACAGCCCAGCAGAGATGGAGTCTTGGGGGTCCACATATTGCAAAGGGAATTACTCTTCATAACAGTATAGGATTGCCTGTTATCCTCCTGCTTTCTTAACCAGAAAGAAGGGTACATGGGAAGTCTAGGAAAGGGGAATTTTGGTTCGAARACTCAATATAACACTCCAGTGTAATTATGCGTAGTTTATCTCATTGCATAAAACCTGGTGGGTTTTTTTGCCTTTCCATTTGGAGAGAAACTACTAATTGGTATATGTGCTATTTCAGCACCAACTTAGTTGTAGTTTGGGTGAGTTATTTACTTTTCAAAAAAAGATGTCAAAGCAATTTTTAATTTTTAATTAACTCTTACATTGGAAACAGCGTTAGTGGAATTACTCTTGTGAGCAACATCTTTGTCTTGCAGTTGATACAATATTTAGCAGTTGAAAGACTTAAAACCAGACTTCCCTGCTAACTTAATGAGCTCACTTCTGCCAAAGCTGGCTTAGCCAGGCTAAGGTCTAGTCAGAAATATTTGCAGCTCCCCCAGGCTGGGGGGACAGGCTGCTTGAGCTCCTGTAGAGCATTGCTGGCAGCACACAGCACATTCCTGGGTTTACAGGCCCTACATGATATTTCAGGCAGCTCTTGTTTCTGTGCCTATGACCTGCTGCTGAGAGTTGAGCCGCTATGTAAACATGAATAACTTCAAACTCGCAGTATGCTGCTTTTCAGAGCAAGTGATCATTTGTTCCATTTTCCCATGACCACATTATTGCTTGGGTTTGCTGCTCTGAAAAATACATCGATTTTCAGCATTAATGTTAGACAAGGAAGAGGGGTTGCATTGGAAATACAGTCTGGATTAGCACATATTATTAAATGTGCCAAGAAGATAATGTTACCTTATCCCCAGTTTCAGCAGTTTAAAATGTTCTCCTTATTAAAATAAAAATTGTTCGAACATTCAAAGTAGTGTAGTCAAAATCCAACTCAGGAAATATATTATTTAGCAAAATAATATGACTTTTAAACTCCATCTATGACACGAWTTTCTCCACTGGTGCGATTTAAAATAATTTTTTTTCATTCCACTTACAGATCTCTCCAGAAAGAGAATGGAAATGTAGTATTAGAGAGTAATTTACATTACATCGGATTTTACTGCACCTTGGCTCTGCAAAGGAGTCGTTGAAATAGTTGAAAACTACATAAGGAATAAATCAGTTTCTAATTCACAGAGGAAAATATTCCAGGGTAAGGGAGGTAACCAAAACTTTGTAGCATAAGAAGCATTCTGAGCAATTGCTGTTTAGTCTGTCCCAGTCCTCAGAATGGTATTAAAATAGACGGGTAGTAAAAAGCACTCACAAACTTTTATTTACCTGAGAATATTAACTCTGACTCAGGTGACTCATGCATAGAATTCATGAATTTCCAGTCTTGTGAATTAGCACAGATTTTGTTTGCACAATCAGAGATCTGCATTTAATAGTGTGCAGAAATAAAAGAGAGACAGATGTGTAATCTTTAATTCGAATATAAATACAAGATAGCTGGTCTGAAGTTAGTGATGTTTCTTTGGATTTATATCACTGTTGCTAAAAATAGAGCCTGTCTATTTTTAGATAACCCAGACCTGTTATAGGTTGGAACCTTGCAACTGTATTACCTATTGCCTTCATGAGAAACCTCTAGCAAGATTAATTTTATTACAGTTTGGAATAGTTCTTTACATGCAAATACACCATGGTCTTCAGCAGACTGTTTCCTGTCAAATTTAATTGTTAAAGGATGAAGATCCTTTATCTCTGCAGAGCCTTTAAGACATGCACTGTTTATGCCACAGAAATTATTTTCTTCAGACAACACTTGAAAAGCACCTAAATATTTAATAGAGCTTATTTCTAAACTGACATGATATATGTTGATTTTGCTGATTCTCTTTTGTCCTGGCTTTTTCAAAAGACAAAAACCTTCCTCACCCAGAACCAAGAAGACCAGAAGTGTTAGCAATGAAACTGATAGAAATATTTTTTTTTCCTTTTCAATAGTTGTACAGCAAGAAGAAAGAAACAAGTGATGGTAGGGGAAGGAAATTCTCCTATTCATGGGAAATCCCACCTGCATGAATCCATTTGGGTGTACCCAGACAGAGAATGTGGACAGGGCAACTAAGATTTCCAGGCCCAGCAATTAAGTATAAAAACCCTGTCTTTATCCAAATAAACCACCTGTATTCTGGAAACTTCCACCACACTTCCTTCTGAATTCCTACTTTTCTTAAACTGCAGAGCAACATGACCAATAACAGTTATGCTGGCATAGCAGTGGCTGCAAAGTCATCCATGCTGAAGAACTAGGGCAATCTATTAAATCAATGTGAGCGATTCATGTCACCATCAATTTGTTTGATATTTCTATCAGTGGATTTGGTTTCTTCAGATTTTAGGAATTATTTTTTGTGACAATGTGCTTTTTTAATTCACTGAATTTTCTGTTGCCCATAAGGGATCAGCTGTTGTCAGTGAAAGTCTGCCATGAATGACAGTGGCTGTGCGTGCCACAGGCAACATTTGGTCTTACCTTGGTGCTACTTGTAATTTGAGGAGACGAGCTTTTAAGACATTGGTGCCTTTCACTGAGTCTTTGGTCAGGCATTCCAGGAATGGCAGGGAAGCTCCAGTGTTGGCCCTGGAAATGGGGCAGGCAGAGGGGGAGAGAAAGATACAAGGGGGAAAATTAAAACAGATGAATAAAAGGAGGCTGAAAATAAACTAGATCCTCAAACACAAGTTTGACTTCAGATTAAAAGAAAAAGGAATGACCAAATTAAAAAGAGAGATAGAGAAAGTTTATGATGTGCTAGCYAAAGCAAGAAATGTCAGTGTTTTGTTCCATCTATTCATAATTTTTTAAATACTTTTTTCACTCATTTTCACGATTTTTCACTGTTTCTTAAATAGATTTTCACTCTTAATACTCATGATTTTTTTTTCAATAGTTATAATGTGCTGTGACTTAAAGATACTGGATCTAATTCTCCAAAGTTTCCTTTTATGGACACCACCTAATATCCAGTGACTGGTGATAAAATTCCAAGTACTGTCAATACTGATCAGGTTAAACTTATTATTATATTTACTTAGTTAAAATAATTAATTACATTGAGTAWTTTGTTTTCTTTGATTAGTGTTGCATATAACTGGAAGAAAAATTTTTTATCTTCTTTGTGATTCTCAGTCAAAGTCATAATTAGCAACCCTTGTATCATTTGAGCATTGAAGAAAGAAAGATATTGAGAGTTTAAATGATCTTGCCATCTACAGATAAAATAAAGGATCGAGACTAAAAGAGGTATTACCTAGAGCAGAATAAAATTAAACTGCTCAGCATGTGTGGTAACTCTTTTGTTGGGTCTAATAAAAATTTAATTTTTGAAATCTTTTATTCAGATGCTTGTCTTTATATTTTTGATTTCATTAAAACTACTTAAACTATAATATTTTGAGGAACATCTTGAAAACCTGAGAAGCTCAAGACTTCAAATCTGGCAATCAAGCATATAAAGCAAGAGAGGCTTAATGATACACATGCCAAACCTGGGGTAAAAAAGGTGTTTTGAAAGACATTGCCTTATGATGTGGGCTTTTAAAACAGTATTTTTTGTTTTTGTATTTCATGCATCTTGAAAATGCATATAAATGGGAGAAGAGGAAACAGAGGTATACTTCTGTATACTTTTGGAAATCCATGTAAATAAAATTATATGCCAGCTTTACACTCTTCAGGCAGTCGGTTTGCCTACTGAAGTATATTTCCCTCCTTGCAACACACACCTACCTCCTACCAAATATGCCAGTTAAAAAATGGCAAGAGTTGTTGTGTCATTAATGTGATAATGTTCACTCTAAGGGTCCATCATACTTGGGCATGTCAATTGGTTACAAGTTAGTTGATAGGCACGAGAAGACCTTGCAGCAGGCAAGGTGAGAGCAGATTGGAAAGGCTTAGCTCAGTCACTCCACCATTTGGAGATATGGCCACACCAGAAAACCTGAGCAAAGATGATTCTGCTCTTATTGTGTCTGTCTGTTTTGGAAAACAAGTCTTCCTGCTGCCATGCAAATCCTCTCAAGCAATCCCTGTGTTCCCTGCTAAACTGGATCCCATGAGCAGGCCTAGTAATACAAACCTACCTTCTCTAGTCCCTTTCTAGTCCATCACTGCATACTGAGAGATACCCATCACCTGAAAATCAAACAAGTCTAGTATGGTTAAGAAAGAAGCAAAGAAAGACACCCATTGAGGTTGAGTCAGTACCCAATTATTTTAGGAAGGACCTACATGTTTGTTCCGCTATTGCCTTAATACAGCATCCAAAATGTCTCAGAAGGAGAAAAGTTGGCTTCTTTCAGCTAATCTCTTCCTCTGTGTGGCAGTCATGCTTCTGGAAGTCAGCAGCTGGACCCCAGTATGGTTTTGGTTTTTAGTTTGTGTTTGCACTGGCGAGCCTTGTGGTGCTGACCCTGAATGTCCCATCACAGCTTGTTTCTGGATGAAACACTYGCAGAATAAACAGATATTAAGGGGATAGAGATGTGAAATACTGGGTAGAGAAAGTAGATGCAATCATTACTAGAGAAACCGATTTTTGGTTTTTTGAGTAGAAAGGTACCAAACTAACTTATTTGGAGTTTGTTTTACATGCTCAGCGTGTGGGTGGGAAGAGGGAAGAAGTCATGGACACCAGCTGTGGCAGCTCTGGGGCCATACACACCTTTATCTCTCCTGAAGGCACAAGACATGGATTCCATTCCTTCATCTTGATCCTGGCACTGCTGCTGGGACATGAAGGGGCTGGCTCATTCAGACCCAGGTTCAAGATCCAAAAAAACCCATGCTGACCTTCTGGAATGGCTAAAAGCAGCAAGCACCAAATATAACCAAGGATGTGGAAGACAATTCTGATTTCTAACTGTTGCTCTATCCATTTAAATTATTTTACAGTGTATGATTTACACAGCATTGCCCTAAGGAAGTGTGGCAGTTTGATCTGCTAAGATCTCCTAAAATCTGCTAGATTTCCAGTCCCATATCACTAGCATCGAACTCCGGTGAAAAATGAAACCTTCTTTTCCTCCTTTTCATTGGCTTGGGATATGATAAAAAATGCCCAGAACAACAAAAAACATACTGCTAATAACTGTGACCTAAAACTGGAGCTGGTGCCAGAAGCTAAAAGCATGATTTCTTTAAATTTTGAAATGCTTCACATAAAGTAATACCACAGCAGTGACCCTACTGGGTCTTTTCCAAACAAGTTAAAAAAAAATTATAAGAGAGGGGAAAAAGAAGAGAAGAGACCCAATGTTTTAAGCATCAAATTACTAAATAATATAAATGGTATATTGTGTCTTAGATGTTTAAGAAAGTTTCATGAAAGAGATGAATTTTAAGCCAAACATTTGGTTGGCTTTGCTGCAGCTGGCTGCAGGAATGTAAACTTTTTTTTTCAATGACTTCAGCTCCTAATTTGAAAACTAGGATTTTTAGCAGTGAGCAAGAGACTATATTTGGCAAAAATATTCTGCTGGCTTCACTTAGTTACCCAGCACATTCAAAACAATACTCCTTTATTGAAAAACAATAGTCTGGTTTATTCACAGCATATGTAGAACTTGGATCTTCCACAAAATTCCACTTTCTTCTCTTGCAATATGTCTGCTGCTGTCTAATGAGCTGCAACAGTGCCTGTACTTCATTTTCAGCAAATTAAATTTATGCCTCACAGGAATTGTGGTCTGGTTGTGGCACTGCTCCTAGGTATGGGTGGGGTTTGTTTTTTCAACCAGCTCTTGGTTAGCCACATGGCTTCATGTTGTCGCACCATACAACAAGATCTTCTCTATAATAGCTGGTTTAAGTAGCCATCCACCCCACAAAAATGAATCCCACTTAATTTACTTCATGTTTAACGTGCTCCCTTTCAAACTGTATTGTTGTCACAATGGGGTATTTATACAACTTTTATTTTAAATYCTATTTAGAGTTGGGACTTGAGTAACACTTGGTGTCAGATTTATAGTGCATGTTTAAAACCTTGGTTCCAAAAACGTAGTATTTCAAAGAGAAGGAATCAGACAATGAACTTACACACCTAGGAGTCTGTTCATTCCCTGGATGTGTTGGGAACTGTGTACACTGCTGATGAAGGAATCAGGTCTGTGAGGCACCCTGCATACATCTGTGTTTAAGCAATCACGCTTGAGCAAAACCATCTATATAATCCGCAAGTGTCTATGCAAAAATCCATCAGCATCAGGAAACCTAGGCTTGGAATCTTGGATCACTGTGCTCCCGTGGCAAAGGCAGGTCTGATGTGATATCTGTGRTCCATGGGTAAGCTCAGGTCTTGTGCTGAACTCGGAGGAAAAGAAAGAGAACAAAGTAAGGTGCAGAAAAGAAAAGAAAAAAAAAGCCTTGCTCAGTCACTGAAAACAGGGTTGATCCAAAAGTGATCAAGAAGTGATTTTTTTGAAGATTCAAAAAAATCTTCAAAGCTAGCAGGAAAAAAATATTTTCCTCTTTCTAGTAAGAACTTTCAGGCTCATTGTAGGACAGAAGGAAGCATTATTTTGTATAAATAAATAAAAAAATCTTTATATGCATAGATAGTATGATGTAAGCACTCGTTCTCAGTGTCCATTTTCCATGGCTAGCAGAACGAACAGCAACATGTATGGAGTGCGCAGATTTCTTTATGTGTACAAAAAAGCGCTACATTTTATAAAGGCCTAAAAAATTTGATTCATGTTTTTGTATAAACCTATGTATTTTTTTCATTTCCTTTCTCACCTTGCAAAAGCAGCTTTTCAAAACTGACTTAGAAAGCTGTTGGCGTACACATCTTAGCACTCCTTGCAATAATTAAACAATGTGGAAAAATAATGAAGGAAAAGTATTTTTTAAGGATTTGGTTTTCCAGGATTCTTGAAAATTACAACAATTATAAAACTGCCTGGCAAACTCATAACCCTTCCTTTTTCTTGAGAGTACAAAATTTAAGTTTTACTACAGGCTTGTGAAATAACAGAGAAATGGGTGAAATTATAACTATTCTTTGCTCAAAAGTCCTGTTGAGAAATCACCAGTAGACTGATCAAGCACCCCTGATTCCTGTGCTGTAGCTTCTAAGGTTTTTAAAAGTTTTAAACCTTTTAAAACTTATGCTCTTACTGATATTTACTACAATCAATTTTGCATAAATTGGATTGGTTTTAGTGAAAGAACAATTTAAAACTTGGTGAAAAGTTGAAAGGAGAAAATCAGCCTCTTTTCTCTCTTATCAGGTACCAAATAGAAGACATTGAAATAAATAAATAAATTTTAAAATAACAGTGATATAGAAAGTAATGCATCCATGCCAACATACATAAGCATATATATACACATATACATATATGTATAAATGAGTGTTAGCCTTAAAACTTCATGATACGCCCCACTATGTTCTCCACATTCAAAGAAGTATCCTTGATGTCTTTTATTCAAAACAGTGGAAAATGGACAAAAACACCCACAGCTTGTTATAGCTGTTCTTTCAAAATGTCCAATATTTTAAGCTAATGAGTAGGAAGAGAAAGCGAGCTTGGAAAATGCAATATGATCTTTATAGTACAAGTGATAGAGCAGGCTGGTTGCACAGACAGTGTCAGTGCTTCTGAACTGTGCAAAATTCGCTGTAACATGATACAGTTTTATCCATGCTGGGAGCATGCAGAGGGTTGGGGCAGGACCTCTCTGATCTGCTTGATGYGCTTCCCAAAGAAAACCCGCATCTCTTTCAGGAAAGGCAGAGGGGAGAATAGGTGAATTTTGTTCATGAAGTGTATAATTACATAATTACAAATGACATGATAGTTCTCTTACTGAAAAGTTAGTGAAGGGAAAACAGCATGAAATCATTCATAACTCATAACAAGGTTAAAACACTCATGGTGCTAATATACTCATCTTCTATATAGGACTTTTCATTGCTTATTTTCCAGGTCTCTACAGAGGTGGAAAATAATATTATCCAAGCCACCAATTAGACACTTCTATGCRGTTATTTACATTCCTGTCTTGCTAGTGATTGCCTAACTTGGATGCTACAAAGCCATGCACCTGATTTTTGTTTTCAAGACACTTTGAAAATACAAAGACTTTGCAGAAGTGAAAAACCTTTGTTTATTTATGATGAGATTTTTTTCTTTCTGTGAGAATGCTGAGTGCAAAATTTAGATATATTGCAAAGATGAAAAGACATAGAATGCCATTTGAATGGTAGCTTTTTCTCCTTTAAGTTACCTTTTCCATCTAATTATTAACAGTAGCTACATCAATATAAATTTCCTTGTGCTGCCTGTGAAGCTGTGCATTTATGAAACATCAGTAGAGTGGAATCATACTGCAAGAGCTTGTGGGTAGAATTTCAAGTGGTTGCAGAAAAGTGCAAGTGGTCAGCACTAAAGAAGTGTCATTGACAAGCATTTTACCTCACTTGTAAATGGTACAAGGAAGCCATTATGGCAACAAATCATTCAGCCCTCACAGCCATGAAGTGGGGATGGCACTGCCAAACATGTTTGCAGGAAATTATTTGTGACCTGGCAGGAAATTTGTTATAAGCAATGTGAAAAGGGGTGACTTTCCCCTTTTTTAGCCTTCTTTCTTCTTATTTTAGCCTTCTTTTTGTTTGGTTGGTTTTTTTGTTTGTT
>NW_026623760.1:101072-141206 GCF_030028575.1 Malurus melanocephalus | reverse complement strand
TTTTTTTCCTTGTTAGGAAGTATTTGAGCAGCAGTGTTAATATAAGCTTGATTTTCAATAAGACTATGAGGATTTCTGAAAACGCGTATGTGTATTGGTGTTATTTTCAGTTGTATTCCATTCATTGTTCTGCAGGTTGAACTTCATATGTGAAATAAAAGTTGTGCTTGCAGCAAACCCATATTCCTCCTAATAGTTTTAGCAGTGGCTGTAGACGACTTTTAGTTGGGATGTCCTGCAGAAATGGGACAGAGCTGGCTCATGCTCAAAAATAATAGGAAGCAGAATTTTCCATTCTTGCTCGCTTTACACTGTGTGATACAGAACACAATTTAGGATGTCAACATCTAAAAATAGAGCTGATATTTTTCCAAAGGAGTCACAAAATAGTACTGTTAAAATGCCTTTCTAGAGCATAAAGGTAAACATTCAAGTAGAGCTATTTATAAAGAAATATTTTCTAGTAGCACCTAAAAGATTTGGTTCTCAGAATAACAAATAAAATCAAACCAAACCAAACTAAACCATCAAAACCAAAATGAAACAAAGCTCAGCAAAATTGCCACTATAATTCTTGCTTTGAATTTTATTTTTTAAGAATACTGTAAATAAGATTTTTTGTTCTAAATTTAGGGTTTATTTAAAAGCCAATAAAAAGAGATAAGAGAAATAGAAGATACTATCATGCAACAAAAAATCCCACAATTTCTATGCAGACTTTCAGTTGTTAAATTATTTTATGTCAAAAGCTAGAAAATAAAATGCTTCTAAAATATAGTGCATTGGAATTTTCTTATCGATTAATTTTTTAGAAYCTCTACACTTAAGAGCACCATATTAACAGCCCTGCACGCTGATTCTTCATTAGAGTTAATCCACTGAGAGCTTGTCACGATCTGCTGAATAAAAGCAGAAATTGTGATGGTTCRTTAACCGAATCTCAGAGTGCCAAAGAAACAGGGACAAGTATTATTTCAAAATCAAAAGCACTTTTATTGAGTGCCAACAATAGGATTTATGCGATAGAAGAGGGTGAGAAGGAGAAAAAAGAGACGGGGGGTGGTTATAACTACCAATGGCACAGATGAAATCCTCATGGTCTGGATCCAATAGATTTGTCTATAACTGTGGGGTACTTGTAGGGGTCTTTTCTGAAAGTCTCTTTATAGGCTTTTTGAAAGTGAGCCAGCAGCTGACCAAGAGGTGCAGAAGCAGGGGAAAGCTGGTCAAGAGGTGGGGGGGATAAGGCCCATTGTTTTGTCAGGTGTACAGTACAAATTATCCTGTGCAGCTCTCTTCTCCTTCTCAGCAAGAACAACGCAGTCATCCATAGCTTACACCTTGTTTTCAGCAGCCTGGGCACCAGCACCTGGCAGACACCCCTCGATCTGGCCTGAACTTCTTTGAGCAAAAGCCCCTCTTCCCCCCTTGGGGTTTTGGGCATTCAGTCTCTGTTCATCTTGATGACCGTGAGGCAGATGAGGGACTTCTGTACCACCTCTTACACCACCCCATGTCTCACTATCGTCGTCAAGAGCACTCAGCCCGATTTTGTAGTTTTGTGGCAAAGTCTTCAGGACTCGTCAATGTTGGTAGCATAACCTGGAAAAAACAGAGACAGGAAAGGGAGAAGAAAAGAAAAAAAAAAAAAAAAAAAAAAAAAAAGAAAAGAAAAGAACAAAAAGGATAAATAATTTCAATCAAAATATCACATAAATTTTTGATTAAATCCTGGTGAAGCAACCAGTGCTGTACCAAAATAAGGTTAAATGATTAAATCACAAAAGCAATAAAATACATATCTAATTTCTTATTATATCTTAATTTGTCTTATGTCAATATAATTAGGGCCATCTATGGAGAATGGGACATTGACCAAATTGTGCACATTCATTATAAATGTTAATTGCATTAATTATCTCATCATTCTCCAATTCATGATGTACAAAATTGCTGACAAAAAAACCTAATCAAAACTAAAATCAAAAGAACAATGATGGGATGACACAATTTATTCAGAACACCAGTGGCAGTAGGTGACCACCCAAAAAAGGTATCCCACCAATCGTGTTCAGCATCTTCTCTTACCCTTTCCAGGACATGATGTATTTCCTTTACATTTTGATGAGAAGTTGCCAAGGTTTTCTGTCCTATTTTCTTGATATTCTCCAAAATTTTGATAAAATCCTGATGAAGCAGCAGTTGCTTTAGCAAAGTAAGGTTCATCCCATTGGGAGTAGGTACAACTTGATGTATAWTAAGAAAAATGGCATTCCGTGATTTTAGTAAAATTACAAACACAAAAAAATTGAATGATTTTTAGTGTCTACAATTAAATTTTCTACSATTACTCTATCACAAGCAGTTCTTATGCATGCACATCCATTGCCCATACACACAAGCACAGTTTAAGGATTCTCCTTAGGATGAATTTCAAAATGATGAATTTTGAAATTAACAGTTTGCCATTTCRAAAGGATAGAGAACAGTTTCACTGTGATTTAGCCCTAATGCAGTGATAGGAATATTGAACGCCAACTTTACAAAAATAAGCACAAAGGCTGTGGCTATGTAATAGGATTATAGGTAAAATTTACTTTACCTTTTCTCAATTTGGCAATATATTTGATAGTGACCACTGGTGGGTTCCTAAGGCTGATAAGGACRACTGTAATTTGGTTAAATCTCTATGGTGGCAGCCAATTTATTCATTAGTACTTCTGAATCAATGATATTCAAGCTTCCCAGTCCTATTTGCACAGCAGTGGTTATGTCTGTTTGTATTCGTTTCTTAAAAGGGTTCTGCTCTCATGGACAAACTGGCTGTTTGCATCAGCAATTTGACTTGTTTTAAGAGGCCATAACGAATTAAACAATATTTGTTGTTGGCTGGTTTTTCTGATTATATAYGGTCCAATTCCAAAAATTTTCAGGCTGAGCATTACTGGTGGTTGGGTGGTAGGTATTGCGACATCAAATTCAAGTTTCCCCCCAGTATTTTGTATTGTTTTTACCACACATGACTTTATGGGAAAATTGCACAGCTGTTAAGTATAGCCAACAATCCTAATTTTCAACTTTACAAAATGAAAAAAAATATGGCCGTGAGTTCCAATGCTATAACTGGTTACAGATTTAGTATCTGGTGTGCATGTCCCTCAGAGTTCTCCTGTGAAAAGTAAACACAACAGATCCTGCCAGCAAGAGGCAGAAAAGGTTAAACACAGCATAAAAATCAGTGTAAATACAGACAAGAGAAGTAATCTGTGCCTCACATTGGAAAACACTCCAGGCRGCTATTAGCTAGGCAGCTTGGGCCTCTTCAACAACCGAGGCAGGTATGTCCTGGCCACTGTCCAAGCCCACCTGCACAGTTGAGTTTTCCACTGCTCCTTTGGTTATTGAGAAAGTGTTACAATAATGTTCAACCTGAGCATACCACTTTCTAACTGAGGCCCTCTGGGCCATCTCATCAGGTGAGGGAGTCCCAGTAGAAACTGCCTTGATAACTCTAAAAGGGCCTCTCAAAACCATTGCTCATTTTCGTGTGATCTTTTCCATTTCTGTGAGAGTAAGGCAACCACAAACAAACCCTTTTCCCAGGTAGTGTATCTCTTTTCAGCATCTCTGAAACCATGGGAGTAAAAACAAACAGGCCTCGTTGAATCCTCAGGGACCCGTTGCCATATGTGTACTCACAGTTCTGAGGAGGCAAATCCCCATTCCACTTGAAAAGGGTCACTAGGATGAATAGGCCCCAGGGCTAGGTAGGCTGTTGCTTCAAAAATCAACAATTGCAATGCTTTCACTTCCTGTGAGAGTTTTTGGATGTTTTCTGAGAGAATCTGCAAACTAAGGCTTTCTAAGTGGGAGACCACTTTCTGTTGAGCATCTCCCACCTCCTCTACCTCCCCTCTTCCCACAAGGACATCATGAGCCAGGATGGGGGAGTGTCGGTAGCCTTGGGGAGGCCTAGTGAAAGTGTATTGCTGTCCCTCCCATGTAAAGGCAAAGCAGTTTGCATCCTCTGTCTGTAAAGGTATCAGTGTTATTAGTTCAGCTCGATTTGGGACTGCTGCTGGGAGACGGTCTGTGTTAACTATTACTTCTTGTTCCCGGAGTTCTTGTATAACCAATTTGATACCTTCTTTTGCATCTGGGGAAAGAGACTATTGTTCCACTGGTAGGGGAGGTGCGGCCAAAAGCTGGTTGTGGGTACTACATTTAGTAAAGGGTTTCCTCTTTCCAGAGGGTTGAGTCCCCAACCCAGCAAGATGCATGCTGAGCTAGGAACAATATGCCACGCTTGTCTCCTGTTCCCAAGAAAACTCCGCGCCCCCAACGCCCCCAACAACCACCAGCCTCCCGCTTGGCCAACTGAGCTTGGTCTCCCCCATGCGAGCGACTCTTGGAAAATGGATTCTGCCCCAAACCAAAGGTCTCACATGAGGACAGACATTTTCCCCACAGTTTTTTACTAGCGTTAATTCTTTCTAGGGGTAAATTGTTTGCTTTTCCTCTGTGTCTTGTGGTAAGTCAACAATCTTTGAATTCTTAAGATATTCCTCTCTTAAAGCAACTTATAACAAGTGAACATGATTTCTTTCCTCCTCTAACTGTTTCTGCAAAGTTTCCAATAAGTTTTGGAGAGAGTCTATTATTGCTTTCTCTCTGCTACACCGCTTAAAGCTGACACAGTGATCTATAGCTGCTGTAAGACATACTCCTAAGACAGAGCAAATTATGCCTTTATCTTGGCCAACTTTAAGTTTTGTTTCATGTTGTAAAGAATAAATTCTATCAATCACATTTTCTAAATTAAACCAGTTAAGTGCCCATTCTTGTCCTCATGAAGAGAGTCTGGCATTATGTTTTGCTAACAGGGCATAAAATGCAGCTGTTTCTGTTGCTTTACAGTTTGAGGTCATATTTAATGAAAGGATCAAGCAAACACTTCAGGGAGGAAAAAACTTAAGTTACAAACCCTACAAGACACTGAACGGAGCTGTTTTTCCCTTCACTTCTATAAAGTGGGTGAAGAGACCCACTGGGTCTGCCTGGGAGGTACACTTTCAGTTTCTAAAAGTTGTCTCTTCGCTTCATCAAGCAGAACAAATTACTTACTTGTTTTATGAAGGGATAAAAGATAACCACTTCAGGGAGGAAAATGTTTAAGCTGAGGTCCTACAAAACAAGAACTGAGCTGTGTTTCCCTTCGCTTCCCTAAAGTGGGTGAAGAGACCAAAATCTGTATTTATTCAAATATCATCAAATTTCATAATTCAAGTATTTATTCAAAATCAAAGCACTTTAATTGAGTGCCAACAACACAATTTATGCTATAGAAGAGGGTGAGAAGGAGAAAAAGAGAGAAAAAGAGAGAAAAAGAGAGAAAAAGAGAGAAAAAGAGAGAAAAAGAGAGAAAAAGAGTGAGGGGTTATAGCTATCAATGGCACAGACAAAATCCTTGTGGTCCAGATCCAATAGATTTGTCTATGTCCGTGGGGAGTACTCATAGGGGTTGTTCTGAAAGTCTCTTTATAGGCTTTTTGAAAGTGAGCCAGCAGCTGGCCAAGARGTGCAGAAGCAGGGGAAAGCTGGTCAAGARGTGGGGGGGATAAGGCCCATTGTTTTGTCAGGTGTACAGTACAAATTATCCTGTGCAGCTCTCTTCTCCTTCGCAACAAGAACAAGGCAGTCGTCTGTAGCTTACACCTTGTTTTCAGCAGTCTGGGCACCAGCACTTGGCAGACATCCCACCTCAATCTGGCTTGGACTTCTTTGAGCAAAAGCCCCTCTTCCCCCCTTGGGGTTTCGGGTGTTCATTCTCTGTCCATCTCGATGATTGTGGGGCAGATGAGGGACTTCTGTACTGTCTCTTACAGAGCTTCTCTTCTCTGGGATCGGAGAGACTAGAAATCAATTCTGATAATATTAGAATAAACTTAAAGATCAAAAGTCCCTAGAAAGTATGTAATGAATAAATAAAGATATCTTTATTCCTTTTGTAATCTTTTTCACCTCTCTTTTCTGCTTTGTTGTGCTGCAAACAAATATTTTGTCTTGCAAATATTGATACCTTGAAAAATTTTGTATACCTGTGGCAGAAATCATTCACCGTGAATTATGTGAACACTTAGACTGCTGCTGTTTGCAAAGCAGACTTTGAGAAGGTCAAGGTAATTGATGATATTGAGATTTTTAAGGCATTTTGCCAATCACTTGTGGTTTGAGCATATGTGTCCTGAGTACACAAAATCTCTGTTGAGGCCTGAATATGCATATCATTTTTCCCCCCCAAAAATAAGCCCAAAGGCCATGATTATGAAGGCAGCGCACTAAACACTAGTCCAGCTATAGTYCCAGACCTGTGCCATACTGAGGAAGAATTTTTGGTTCTACATGGTTGATGCCACCTCACTCTGAAGTCTCTCCAACACCAGCGAAGCCCATCCAAGGGTTTTGATTTAATATACTGCAATCTTTAAACAAGACTTAGATTGCCCTAATTATATGTTATCAACAATTAAGAAACTTATCACATGTCGCAGACCACCTTGGTGCTCCTGGAGAGGGGACAGCAGAGGTGTCACACTACACAACACCTTGTCATCAACTGCAGCTGTCCTTTAAGAGTACAAGCAGTATCTGTGGTAGATGAAATTATCCAAATTCGCATGATCACTTTTCCTTCAGAGAACAGCTCACACTGAATAGCATTTCTGGTACTGGGCACGGCTCTGAGTGCAGTCATGCCGGAAGAAAAAAAAAATCAAATATTTTATAAAAATAAAATAGGACAAGTCAATGTTCTATAAAATTGAAACATTGAGTCACCATCTTTTGTGTCATTAAGATGCGTCCTTCCATCCACTCAGCCCCGAAGGACAGCCAGAAAAGGGCTTTCAACTTCAGAGTTGTCTGGGGAATGCTCAGTAATACATCTCAGCCGGTGTACATACCCTGTGTCCTGGAAACAACAAAAGTAGCAGTGCCAGCTCTTCTTTTACCAGGTTGCCAAAACCAGGGAAAGAATGGCTGTCACTTTATCTCTCTCTCTCCAAATTTTTCTTTGTTTCACTTTTAATTCTAGATTGCCTGAAGGAGGAACAAGATATGGTGTGCTTGATGAACTCTGGTCAATAATGAGGTCCAAGGTACAGTAACTGGAGCTGTGAGAAGCCCTGCTGGGGTGAGGCACCGCTGAGCAGGGGAGTGTGGCGGGTGCTGTCACTTCCCAGCTGCGTGTAGCCAGCTTGTTTAAATCCCAGCACAGTTGCTCCTGAAAGTGCAGTTGGGCTCACAGGGAGCATAACTGAGCCCTTTGTGTCCCCGTGTGTGATATCCATGTACTTGCTCTGGTCCTGGGCCATGGCTTGATGGGATAGCTGGGAAACTATGAGGGCTGGCTCTGAGGAGCCAAAGAGCACAAACACACTCACCTTTGTCCAAAAATTTTTGCAGGTTAACTTTGCAAACCTAGGTGTCACCTGCCAAAACATTCAACAGTCTGCCAAAGCAGATAGTATCTTCTTTGAAACTTACCTAATTCTGGCTTAAAGAAATGAGGCTGTATCCTAGGGTGAGTGCACAAGAAGCACAGTAGAGGTAGGAAGGAACAGGGGAAAGGTGATTTTGGAAGACAAAAGAGAAGAAATATATTTAGAAAAGACAGGTTGCTCTGTCTTCTCCAAGGGGTGGAGAATTAATCTGAGAGATGAGAATCTTTAAAGTTATTCACAAGATTTAAAAATGAGTATATGCTAAAGTTAGAAACTACTAGAAGACCTAACAGGGGAGTTATAGCTATCACATACAATTTTATTTTAATGGTCTTTTATCTTATCTTGGCTGGATCAGACATAATCTGAATTTTAAACCTTGTAGCTTAGTCTCTGTATAATCTCTTAAATGGAAAGGGCTATTAATATCTAACATTTTTGTACTGTACTTGATGATATAAGCTATATGTGGTGGGATACTGCCATAATTAAGCAGAATTCACAATGCATAACAGTTATACCAGCAGTTCAAGACCAGAAAGGTACCTAAATTATACAATAGTAATACTTTCCAATCCATTCCTTTCAATACATTTCAAGACATCCTTTTGCTGTTCTCATCTGAACATCTCAAAACATTCAAGTTATATTAACAAGAAATTAATGAGGATTCATAACTTTATCATGATGCACTACAGTGAATACTGTCAAGCAAATTCATGGAAATAACAAAAAAGAAGTAATAGCAAGGTTTGGAACCAACCAAAATCACAGTTCTTTGCTGTTAATTCCATTTTTGGACCTCGACACAAATACGAGTGTTGTAATACCTCATGTGAGCTCAGAGAGAGGGCTAAGCAATGTTTTTTCACATCTTCAGCGCATACAAATAATGACGCTGTGCAATTTTCCAGAACAGTACACAGGGAATTAGTAATTTCTGGGCAGCAAAATCTTACCAGGGCAGGATGATGCCAGCACTTTCACCACAAAATCACCATTGTCCAGCAGATAGAGAAAATATTTGAGTCATTTGAGTCTGAGGGAGTGGAGACCATACAAGAAGGAAAAAAAAATGAAAATGATCCTGCCCTATTCTTGGTTAGAAGCATTAGCACTAAAGAAAAGTGAAATCTGCCACTTTAACAACTCATCTCACAATTTTAAAAGTCTTGGTTACATTGATATTCCCAGACTACAGAATAGAAAGCTGAATGCTGCTCCATCATGATGTGAATATGAGTCAACCGTGGRTAATGGCCCATCACAAAAAGCTTTTGGAGCAGGTGATCCCGTGCAGAAGCGCGAGCAGGACAGGACTGAAGGAGGGCTGMTCTTTTCACCTGAGACTGAAGCAAGGCCTTGCTCTCCATATTCATGTTTAGGGAGTTGTTCTGAAGCTTGATACTGCTGACTGATGTGACCCAAAGCCATGACATGGTTTTAGAACTCTTCACACTGTTGTGGACTGATTATGTTCTTGCCCACAGGCGGGATTTTGGGTGGTTTGAAGTTGTGAGCCAGATTTCACCTACAGGACCAGTTTAAAGGGTGTCATTTGTTAATTCTCCGTTGTCTTTATAGGCTTGGCAGGCAGAAGGACACACCAACATGTGTGGTTGTGAAGGATCACTCTTGCCCTTTTGGAAGAAGCAGGAGATTGCAATGTTATATCATGAGGAAGTATGGCTGAACAGCACATGTCTCTTCACAGAASTAGGCTGGTCGAAAGGGCTAGTGGATAAAATCTACCAAATTCCTTCTAAATAAAGGTGCTGAGCTGCGACAGTACTAAACATCACATGCAGGAAAAATAAATGTCAATAAACACATATGTCCAAAACACAAACATGATGCCTGCCATGGGCTGCAGATGAAGCTTCAGATGCTGTATTTCTAATTTTCTGTTGGGTTCCACCATGAACTGAGTTATACTGTGCCACAGTGATTAGCTTACTGTCCCTATCTAGCTCTCCAGTGGAGTGTCAATAGTTTAGCTTTGATGCACAGTCTATTTTCACCGATGTTTCATCTCCATTTCAGCATGCTGGGAGAAATTAGTCTTTGACCATTTCTAAGGACTGCAATAAAGAAATTAGTCTTTGAGCATTTCTAAGGACTGCTCATTGTTTTGTCATCATGTGTGATGGTGTTCCTCTTTCCTGCAGTGTCAACCCAATTTGTAGTAGTCTTTGAGCAAGTATTAAAAAAGTTTTCTGTGTTCTTGTTGTTCAGAGTTTACTTTCTGACTCTGGCACTGCCGGAGTCATATGAGCCGGAGTGGAGGCTGTGTGATGGGGACACAGAAGCAGTCAAAGTAATTCAGGAAAGAAAAACCTTTCCATGATTTTCCTTTTCACACAGGCTGAAAGAAAGGAGACACCTTCATCTCTCACACTAAGTTTACATTGCACTGGTATCAATACAGGGAACCTCAGAGAGGAATATCAGATGTAACTGTCATTAGCAGATATCATCAGCTTGACAGGACAAACACAACCTACAGACCTTCCTATGGTTGAAAACATTGCTGCTCTTGGATTCCCGGGTATTGCAAAATTAAAGACTTTTGTAAGCCCTGAGTACATCAGAATCTCCCAAAGGAAATCTAGTGCAACAGAACAATATTTCTATGAACTCCTTCACTGATCACCATTGGTTTTACATGAAAAAATATGCATGTTGTATGAGCTGCAAATGTACATAATTCAAACTTCTTGCAGTCCATGGTTAATCCAGTCAAAGTGACTTGGGTGCTCCATGTGTCTGCTGGCCCCGCCAGACCTYTTGGCAGGTGATGTGGCTCAGTTTTCCCTTAAGAATTCACCAGAAACACATGYTGTGTAATGTAATACTGCACTGTTCCCTTTCTGAGCCTTCAAATTGCTCTTGTGAGGAAAAAAACAGTTGCTATTAATATAGGTTAATGCTACTTAATTTATTGGTCAGCAGTTAATTCATTTACTAACTGGGTTAAAAGGGGAGACATACTATTTCAATGGAAATCAGTTCTGGTCTGATAAATAAAGGTACTTACCCATTTCCAGCTTATGTGAATTACGTCATATTCGTATTTCTTAAAATTACGGAGATTTAAGGAGTTCTGGACTGTATCCAAAGCCATTGACCCAAGGAAGGTTAGCCTTAGGGTGAGACTTGAATCTAAGAGGAATGGAAATCTTTAACCATTGCGTAAGTCATGGAAAAAGATCAAGCTTGCAGCTCTCAGATATCTTTCCCTGTGTACACAACAACTGCATACCTCTTAAGCCTCTGTCCCCTCCCCCTGAACCAAGCTACAGCAGTCCAGGCAGTTCCCAGCCCTTGATTCCTGATATGCCAACATATGTTGGCATAGCTTCTCTTTGCACAAATTTAAATTTCTCKTGGGACCAGCTTTCAATGGTCTGAGAAAGTAACAGACTGTTCCCTACTTCCCTCTTCTAGATCTGAGTATATACCCCTCCTGTATCGTGTACATTGGCTCTGACCATTTGTATATATTGGAGATGAAGCCAAATTCCAGATCCACTCTGTTCAAAAGTCCATACAGTGTCATGCTTGACTTCAACCTTTGGAACAGGAATGATAAAAAAAATGTAGCAAACATTTCCATGTGGATATTTGTGTCTGAATCTCTGGAAAATCCAGCAGTGTGGTAGAGTTTTGTTTGTGAAAKTGTGCTTCCCTACATGCATTATCCGGAAGTAACACTAGCTACAAGAAGAGTGTAAGATGTGACATTGYTCCTGGTCAGGGCTCACTTCCAGTTGGTGCTGTCTTTACAAGACTTGTCCTTACMCTACACACGGAAGATTACACAGAGGTTAAGTTCTGACTTTTTCAGGAATACCCTCCTCCTCTCAGCTGTTGATGTTCTGTCATGGTCAATCTTCTTGGGCTTTCCATCTCATTAAAGTATATTAGGAAAGTATTTCATTAAAATGCTGGTTTTTGTCTTTGTGGTAATTTGCTTGCAAAAGGAACTTGAGAATATTTGGTTTGGGATTTTACTGCTTTTGAAGACTCTGCCTAAAAACCTTTATATCCCTAACTTGTATTTCCACATACTTTAGTATCACTTTGTTCAAGATCAAGATCAAGATCAAGATAAAGATCAAGATCAAGATCAAGACAATAATGACATAGTTTAATAGGTAGCTGGAAAAGGGGAGCCGGATTGGAGCACAGCACTATGTAGAAAATACTGCTGTGCACTCTGGCAATGCTTGATGTGAATGTAAAGTTCACATCCATGTCATACAGTTATAGGAGAAGAGACTGGGCAAGAAAAGAGATTGAGGAAAAACTGCAGTGTCACTTTCTTCCGGAAAATTTAGAGCTACCTGTAATGAAGGGGTTGGTTATAGCAATGAAGCAAGTTTTCTGAAAAATGTAGATTAGGGCTTCACAAATGAAAGTGCTTAAAATAAGGCATGAGCAAAAGTTTTATGCAGTTTCAGAAGTTTTGTGTCCAGTCACAGATCAATCAATGTTTAAAAAGTGAATGAGGAGGGCACAAAAAAGAGACTTCTTGGAAAACTTGAGCAGGACTCCAAGCCATGACAAGCAGCTCCCATGCCTTGCCAGAATTTTGCTTAGACTGTGTGACATTTATTTGGTTCAATCCCTGCTACTTCCTCTGGTAGTCTGAGGACATGAAGCAAGGTGCAGGCAAGAGGAAACAATGCCAGATAAAATCTTGTCGGGTTGGATGTTGGGGAGGAGCTTGACTCTCTGTGCCACTTGGCCTTAATTCTGCACAGCCTCASCCTAATTTGTCAGCACCTGTGTGTGCTCAGAGCTCAGACTGTGTACAGTGTTTGTATTTGAGCACTGTACAGACCATGATGGACAGCCTTTTTTTTGTTTGTTTTGGTTTGGGTTTTTGTTTGTTTTTTTGTTTTGAGTGTGATAACTTTTTTGTTTAATTTTAATCCTAGAAGTAAATTAATATCTCTAATATTTTGTTAGAGCTAGAATACCAGCAAACAGGTACCTATTTAGATCCTGACAAACAGCTGGCAACCAAAGGTATCCCTAAAAATGTTCTTGCTTTATCTATTTTGGAAGGGTCTATAAAATGTTGACATTTACAAAGTTAACTTAAGACTGTTAAAAAGCAAGACCTATATTATCAACCCAATGGCTCTTTTGGAATCAGACTACAATTTCCTGATTCAAATTCATTATTGGTAATAGTTTCATTGATTTCAGTGGGTCTGTGTCTGTCACAACTGCTCAGGCTTCACAAGCATATTTGAATCTACCCCACAATGACTCCATCTTTTCTGTAGATTGGCCTGGTAGAGAGGCTTTGTGCTTTTAGCTTTACCAAGCACTTCCAGCATCCTTAGATACATTGTGAAAAACTATTCAGGCATTTTTTGTTATAGCATCCTTTTTCCCCCAAGAGAAATTGGATGCTGTAATGTATTAACCCCTCCCCTCCTTTTGTAAACAGAAGTGGTTTATATCTTCTGGCAGGAGTAAGAAAACAAAAATAAAAAGGCTCCTTACAATTCTTGGTGAGGTGAATCTTCCTGGGTTTGATCTTTTGGCAAAGGTCTGTGGTTTGGCTTTCTCTATTAGTAATGTGTACGTGTGGGTGTGTTTGYACTTTGTTTTCTTTGATTTCACAGCACTATTTATCTGCTAGATTTTTTCTCAGTTGCCAGGTTCTTTTCCTTCACAAGATATTTTATCAACTATTAAGTGTCTTTCAAGTCTTTTCTGCACATTTTGGCTACCTCCTTTCCTCAGTGTCCATTCCTCAGGACCAGACTCTGTCCTTTTGGACAGCGCACCTCTGCCATTTTGTCTTTGTTTTCTGTCTCTCTCTTTCCTAATTTCCACTTTTTTTTCCCATGCAGCTCTGTCACTCCTTGCTTCTAATACTATTCTTTGGAAAGTTTTACTCCTCCGAGTGAAATTGTCTTTTCTTTAGCTTACTTCTTTTATCTTTCACTCTYATTATAATTATTGTCATTCACTTTTGTGTTCCCTTAACAAATACCAGCTTTCTATTTCATTAGACATTTTGGGATCAAAATCAAAATTGCCTTCTCAAATTGCTACCAGTTTAGAAGAATCTTCCTGATTTTTGTTAATGAGAATGGAAGCAGGAGCATTGCCTCTCAGGGTATTTTTTTTCCAGCGAAATGCAGCAAACATTTTTAGTTAAAGGTTTTTGTCACAGAAAAGGAATTTTTGGGTCAAAGCAGAGAATTTACTGTGCTTTGGCCATAGGTGTGCTAGGACAGAGTYATGTTGAAGACCTCTGTGAAAATGTGTATGTAGTTGTATAGTGAGTCCTTCTGGACTCACCACTGGTTCCTCTAAATTTATCTATTGATTTCTCATTGATTGAATGGGAGCAGTGCTGGGTCCACTATGTAGGATCTGAAAATAGTTTTCAGTAACAGGACCTGTGAGATTTAAAAACACTTTTGACACTTCATACCTGCAAGGACCTGTTCTGCTGGCCTGTGAACTGGGGCTACTTTGCGAATGCTGGAGCTGCTTTATTCCCAGCATGACTGATTATGTCATGGGGATGAAACAGATAGCCAAGGACACTAATCTTATCACTATTCCTTATTTAAGCTGTTCCTGCTCATCATTACTTAGGTCCTAGGGGAAAACAAAAAAATCTCAGTGAGTAACAGCAGTATCTATCCATGGAAGTGCAAGTAATTTAGTGGGAAGGTGCTTTTACAGACCAGAACCTGAATTTTTAGGATGAATTAATTTTATTCTCTCCAAAGAGCATTAGAAATGTTAGTCAGCTTTGTTTTAAAAGAAATTTTGTCAAATATACCGGATTTAACAGAGTCTAGCAGAAATGGTTAAACATGTATTTAGTTTAATTACTGAAAATTAAAATAATATCTTAAACTCTAATTTGGTATTCTGCAAATTTAAGCAAAGATGAATGAGGCATATTAAAAATTAACATGGTTCTTATTTTTATTGGTTATATAGGCCCCTTTCTCACTGCACACATCAGTTAGGAAAGTCTGCTTTCAGCAGTGGGAATTTCATTATTACTTCTAATTCAGGTTTTGTAGCACATTAAATTTTCCAGCAGTTAATGACTCTGATTTCTTTCTGTGAAGGTTACTTTTCATGAAAGAACRTAGAAGAGGAAAGAAATCACAGTAGGACTGAATTACCAACTCTCAAAACATGAGGACAAGAACTGCTTTTATTGTGGAAGCTGAATTCACTGTTCTTGATTAATCAAGGCAAGCAACCATGATCAAATGCATGGGTTTGCTGAAGCAGATGTAGCTCGTGTATTATGCATTCCAGTTTTCCAGTTCAGTGTTTTAAGAGTAACACAAACAGCACTGTAAAAACCTGCCAGCTGCTTGAAAACTAATGTCAGAAGTTCCTCACTTTCCTCTCTTSGGTAAAGAATATCATCCTCCAGACTGCTCTACTAACATTGAACTTCCTTCTCAGTTCTGTCCTGTGCACTCATGACACATGGATGGAGTATCAGCAGGGCGGTCCCCATGTCCTCATGCTGTCCATGCAATTKTTACCCTCACATCTGCCAGTTACTGAAGACAGCATACCTCAGCTACTTTTTACATACTTGAGCCACTTGGTATCTCTGTGAGGGTCACCCCACTGTGGGACCACTGCAGTGGTATCTCACAGAGTTGGCACAGCTCTTAATTGCACCTTCTCCAAAGTGCTTGGAGGTTCCCTGACAAAAATTATTTCAGTATGCAAAATACTGCAGCAAAATAAGCTAATCTAGATAGCAGAGGTCAGTCCTGTCTGTCTACATTAACCTAATAGCCTGTGCTTTTCCTCTTTCCTTCACCATTTGCCAAAAAAGATACAGTTTGTTTTTCCTTTGATCCCATGGAATTGACAGTGACAGATTATTCTYGGTTTATCATCCTAAACCTTTCAACTTTCCTGGTGATGTGACCCCTGACATGAGGGAGATGCTCGTGGACAGATGCCTTTCTCAGGAATGTTCAGATACCGTAGGAGAGTTGGGAAAGGACCACACAGAAATCATTGACTTCTCAGAGCAGCCACTGGGCCCTGGAGGTGGATGGTGAGAAATAACTGCACGAAGAGCAAGAGTTTTCCAAAAGCTGTGTGTTAGAATTTTCACAATGTAACTCACTACTCTAAAAGAGTCTTATTTCCTGAATAGAATAAGTATTTCAGGCCATTTTGAATACACTTTTGAAACAGGACAGTCTTCAATGGTGTTTCTCCCTATATAACATGAACTCTGTTTCTCTGATATTTTCATAACTGTCTGTGCTGCTGGAAATGGCAATATTTCTGTTTTCAATCTTCAAAAACTGAAAGACTGCTGAAAATGGATTTTGCCAGTGATGAATTGGACTCACTCAGCATCCAGCAATGGGTTGAGTGTACATTAGAGGTACCAAGTACATAAACAAGACTAAGGGTAAAAACAGGCTCAACAACTGTCAGAATCAGTCAGCCCTGTTATTCTCCACATACTCTGCAGTAGAATAAAACCAAATTATATCTGATAGATGCACAGAAGATGCAGCATCAAAGCAAATTGATCAGATGGGTSTCCTTTCTCACTGCCTTCTCAAACTAGTGCCAGCTTGAAAATTAGTGGGGGATGTTCCAGGATTTTTTTAACCCTTTTTTAAAATCTCCAGGGCTGAATACCAGCCAGCCTCCCTTTGCTACCTACCTACCTACCTACTTACCTACCTACCTACCTACCTACCTACCTACCTACCTACCTACCTACCTACCTACCTACCTACCTACCTACCCTATGTCCTCATGGGAAGAAAGTCTCTACCTATATCCACCCCAAACCTTATTATCTTCTGTACTACCTCAATGTACTATTCTGAAGGATCTCTCTCCATCTTCTAGAGGGGCCCCTGGGTGCAGTGGTCACCCTCATTCAGTGACATCTGCAAATTTCATGGAAGAGCGCTGCAGCAACTTTTCCAGGACACTGATAAACATAGGTGGTAAACAGGACAGGTCCCACAAATATTGGGACTAGCAGTCACCATTGATACTAGTGGTGATATTAGAGCACCATGTTATCTGCTTTAAAGAGCAGAAACAAACTGTAAGTCTTGGGAGAGGGTGGCAGACTAATGATCTCATAGAGAAAATCACGGCAATGTTCATGAGGTGTGAAGTGATTCTCCTCATGAGACAGTCCATTCACTGAGATTCRTTATGCACTTTTAATGACTCTTTAACAATTGCAGCTCTCAAAATTAATTGTTTCAGTCAGATCTTGACCACTAGCACATCTGATTAAAAGCAAGGGCCCGAATTTTGGCTTTTTTCARCTGCTTTGTGTAAGAATAATTAATTAACAGCATTATACTTACATAGTCCTCCAAACTCCTTTAGAAAATGTATGAATGAACAAATTAGGGTTGTTTAGAAGCAAATCATCTGAATTCCAGTAAAGACTACTTTGGTAATGTTATTGACATCTTAAGGAGAATGTCAACAGAGTGTTCTGTGAGGCAGACTTCTCCAGAAACAGTCAGCCATAACGAGAAGCAGGCATGTCCAGATGCACCAAGATACTGCTCTGGAGCTCATTGATGCTGATATTTGAAGGCCTTCAGGACAAGACACAAGGAAGCATATTTAACATGGGATTGACTGTGCTTTCTCTTGCTTCGCCTTGGAAAGCCACCCCCTAGACCAAGCTGCTTACATTGCTACATGGCTAGTTTGTATAGTACTTCGCTTGTCCGAATAAAGGGTAATCTTTTGTTGCTCCTAGCTGACCTCTGCAAAGCAGATAAAAAGCTGAGGATGCTCTGTAAATCACAAGGTGGTGTCAGCAAGTATTGGGTTAATGCTTTCCTTTATGCAAAGTAACATGTTTTATTTTCTGCTACTTCTARACATACAGAAAATACAAAAATCTTGTAATGTGCAGGAAGTACTTTAGAYATAAGAACTGTCTGACTGTTCTGCAATGGAAAAAACTGCTAATAGACAAAAAGAACTATTTTTTCTTGAAGAAATATCTCATACTGTACAACACTCTGAGTGACCCATATTTTGACCAAGGCACACATGCAGAAAAATTTCTGTTCAAAGTTTTGTACATTGTTACACTTATTTTGAATGAACGTTTTGCAAAATTTCCTATTAAACTTTTAAAGGTTACTCCTAAAACAAGGTACTCAAATATATCCATAGGGACAGCATTGTCTGTGTCGTGCTACAAGTATGTAGCACCAATTTAATTCTTACATCGTATCTCCATGTAGGTATAGTAAACGCATACCTAGGAGGACTGCTTTCCCTCCACATAGTCGTGTGCCTCTGCACTTCAGCTGTGTTCCAGTTGGCCTGTCAGATACCCAGCACGCAGACATTGTTGAAAAAATATGAATATTCTTGGCTTTTGTGAGAGAAAATGAAAGTAGAGGTAAGAAAGCTTGGATGACATAATACAGCAAACTTTTACTGTTGTTTACGAATATTGAACCTGCGCATCCGCTGTTTAAATATATTCAGATACATGTGAGGTAACTCAATGTCTTCTAGAAACTGCAGTTAAATTCTTTGGTTTTTTTTTTTTTTTTTTTTTTTTTTTAAAAAAAAAAAACAGCCTTCATATCTAATATTTGGGGATTTTTGGTATTGTTGGAAAATAATGCAGTAGATGGACTTGCAAGAGGAATAGCAACAGAACTGAAAATCCATGCCTGAAGTTCTTATCTACTATCAATTTTATGRTGCTGTAATAAATTGCATCATATTATTATTAAAATTCTATGTTGAAGAAGTAAGTGGCTCTCTTTAAAGAATACAGCTTTTCAATGGTCCYACATAATAAAGCAACTAAAGCCTCTTTATTCTGTGAAAGCTCCAAACACCCATCCTGCCTGCAGGGAAACACACCTCGATTCTCCATGTGAAAGAAATACTTGAGTGACATTTGCAAAAGCAAACACTCAAATACAGCTTCTTAGAAAGCCAGGTATCACTGTGACTGCCCGTCTTGGAGTCTACTTTGGAGGCTTTTTATTTTCTCTGTTCCAGTGAGGTTTCTCTGTGCAATTTCTGTTTGGTTTTTTTTTTCTGGTAGGCCATTTTATGCTGACACCTCAAAGTTAAACCCCTTTCCCTTTCCTTCCACTACTTAATTTACTTTTCTATTAGTGCAGGCTGGACATGTGACATGGAGCTGCCTTTTGACTTCACACATCATTGCAGTAGGAGGTCAGTAGAAATCAAACAAACCTTCAAAAACGCAGGGGCAGTAAGAAACCCACAAAAACCTAGCACTGGGATCCAAAAGTAGATGGGTGGCCAGTTTTATACCAGACAATCCATCAACAGCCTAACCACAGGTCAGACCAACTCCAGTGTGGTTCATACGGTCCTCTGGCACTCACCAAGAAGTCATATATATATATATTTCTGCCCAAGGAATTTCCTTACAGGGATTACCTTTAAAGAGGGAGGGGAAAGTCAGTCTCCTAAAGAAAATGTACCTTTTCCACTTAATGAAAAATTTATTAAAAAAAAAAAAAAGAGGTAAATAACTTTTGATTGTATAAGCATGGGGAACTGGGAATTGGACTTCCACCTCATTTCATATGAGCCTGGATTTTTCTAGGATTGGGGAGAAAAAAAAAGAGAAAAAAAATGTTCATAACAGTTTGTTTTTCTATGTGAATTTACTCAAGTGGGATTCTATTAATTCAGTCTCTGACCATTTGGCAGCCAGTATAAGTATCCAAAACATTACTTTTTTAGGCTTGCTTCCTGCAGTTACACAACTGTTTATTGCTCTTCATTCCATATTGCTAGTATAAGACAGGGGATTCAGGTAATTTTGACAATCAGTGAGAAATATTGCTTTCTTCAAATGTGCATACTCACAAGTTAGAAAATTGCTTAAATCAAAATGATGGTTAAACAGAAAAAGAACACCCCAGCTCCAAAGTTTTTGCAGTCTGAGACAACAGAAAATGCACATGACAACTTAACACACATTTAAACATAAATTGTTTGTTTCAATCAATTTAGACTCCAAGACAATTTACGCTCCGAAAGCTGTCTTAAACAGGCAACCAAAGGGCAGCTGCTGAGAGTCAGATGGGCAGATGAATCCATCCATGCATGGAAAAGCTTGAAGTTCTTCATGTCCAAGTTTGGGTTCAACACCTCTTTTAGCTTTCAAGCTATTGTCTGATTTCAAAACATGATTAAAACTGAATTCTAGTAAAAAAGCCAAAAAAATCCAAGCTAAATATACCTGGTTGCTTTCCCTTTGATTTCAGGTTTCCTACCTGCTTTTGCTTCTGTCTGCTAAACAGAAATTATTTGGCTTATAATAAAAAAAAAAAAAAAAAAGATTTCCAGCTTTTGATCCAATTTCTTGTTAACGGAATTTTGACTATGAGGCACACATAGGAGCTTGGAAAATTATAGTTTTAGGGAGCTAGTATAAAAAAAACAAAACAAACCCAAACAAACAAAACCAGGCTAATAACCAAGATATTCAGCTGCGTGAATTTAAGGTGTGCAGGAAGGTTCCTTAGGATGAACTGTAGGAGGGACAACAAGTAGCAAAAGATTGATAAAAATAAAAGGACTTGTGCCAGTAGTGCTGGCCTAAATTCCACGGAGCAGATAAGGGGCAGGAGTACCTCACACTTTTTGTAACTAGCTTTCATTAACTGTGTAGGAAAATCTTTGATTAGCCTATACTTGCATTTTCCAAAAAATATCTTTTCTACTTAGTGACTGGAACAAGGCAGGCAATAACTTTTTGCCACAGGGCAAAGTGAAATTTTATATAATCCCCACATTATGGCTTCTGCTCCCTCCAGTTTAATCTACAACACCAGGAGTTCGTTATGCAACAAGAAACACATTTTAAGAATTGTCACATTTTGTAATTTCCTTTTGCATTTTGAGAGTCACAAACATTGTGGCTTCAGTTCAAGCCAACTGCAGCATGAAAAATTAAATATAATCTAAAAATACCATAAAAATGGAATTTTTTTGCCTTAATTTTGTGTAAGGTTTTTACATTCTGTAGTGAAGCTATCTAAACCTGAAAGAGACTGACTGAAAACTGAGGAGATTTGCAGTAGTTTGTAGTTCTTCTCATCTACCCTGGCTGTACCCATGGGTCCTGTTCATGAAAGGATCTTTGGAAGGAGATCTTGTTCCACCCAGGGACCTACCAAAAAGCTTGCAGAAGCTTTCATGTCAGGATGGCTCCATATCAGAAGAGAGGATGGTGGGGTAGTGACACCAAGCAGGATGAGGTCAAGAGTGGTTCAATAGATAAARGCGACAGTTTAAAATACGGACAAACTGGGTTGTAGTTTCTCTCCTGCTGTTGGTTTCTGATGAAGCCCTGGGCATATCTTTTACTCTGTGGTGCAGGTGGTTGACCATGTAGCAGGGAGAACAGCCCCAAGGAGAATGACAGCAAGGATATTTGCAAAAAAAAAAAAGAAGGAAAGACGCTATCCCATACTGGACAACTGTTTCTAGGGAGGGTCGATATGATTGATCGATGCTYTAGTCCCATGCATATCCACCTGGACAACTAGACAGCTCCTCAGTATGCCTCTTCAGGACATCCATGAACTTCTGGGGAGCTCTGCCCTAAGTTCTGGGGAGCAGAACATGCTTTGCTATTAGTGACTGACACCTGTGTGCCAGTGTCATGTATTCAAAGTGGGAAAACCAAGGAGACCACCTCTCTCTCCACTTCCAATTATGCAAAATTCTGTAATTTATGCAGATTGTATGTCAGGGCTTAAAAGAGACATAGAAAGTTTGCATATATATTTATTAATACATAATCATTCTGCCAAAATAATTTGTATTTGTAAACATCCAATGCTCTTAAGAATTACTGTGGGTGAACTTGAAAGACTGAAGTAGTGTTTTTATGCTAATACACTATAAAATGTCTGAGCAAAATAAGCAAGTCCCTCTGTAATGGGTGTTTATTTTCCTTGATATGATTTAGAAAAATCTCATGTGAAAATCTTTTGTGTTTTATTTGTAAAATTATCTCTATGAGAAYAGCATACTATTATAATGCATTACAAGCTGAAGTTGCTTGAGCAGCAGAAAGCCACTAATGCAATGCTTCACAATGGAGAATTTAAATGGTTTAGAGTGCAGCTTTCATATACAGTATTTAAAAAATTGCTCCAAGACATGTTTGCAATGCTTTTGAAAAGCAGGGCARTACTGAAGGGACAACTTACCAGTAAGCTTCCTGTTACTGAGAGATGATGTTGCTGTTCCAGCAAATCCAGGTGGGAGCATTTTCAAGGAAATATTGAATCCTTTTCCTTTTACCCAGAAACAGCTTTGCTATTTTTAGGGATATTTTCCATTGGCCTGAAGCACATTTCAGTTGCTGTTGGCCTGAAGCACATTTCAGCTTGATGGAGAGCGGCATATTGTATGTTACATTGAATTGAGAAAATGACTATGTTGCATCATGTCTGCATTTGGCACTGAAGGATTCTGAGATGCTCAAATTTCCTCATACTTGTGCCGATTTTTATGCAACACAGATACATCACAAATAAAATGTAGGGTACTGGATCCATCATGCACTCATTTAACCTTGTGACACCTTGATAGAATTTGACTTCTTCACAGGAGACTGGAATCAGTTCCACCATGCTCTAGTCATCATCTGTTTATGGTACTTAAATATAAGGTGCTGTTGGTGCTGTGCAAAGAGYTGCTAGTGTAATGTATACTTTTTTTTTAAATGGAAAATGTCAGGAATTTCTGATCCTCAGCGGTTTCAGACTTGCAGGAGAAACAGGTGGTCCGGTGGGGAAATGCAGTTCCAAGTTCAGGAGGTGCCTTTGCCCTAAAGAGAACCATGACTCTGTGGGGAGATCTGCACCCATTTTCCTTCATCCCCATTCCAGTCCACTGGGATGTGATCAGATTCTGTTGCTTGTGTTCACATTGAGAATAGATGGGCAGATGAGTGGCATGGCTAGGCCAAAATGGGTTCCAGGGAAGGTGCTGCAAAATTTGTTGTTTTCCTCCTCAATTCTTGTATGGCATTTGGGAGAAAAATAAATCTCTTAGGCACTCTTTTAATCTATATAATGAGTGTAATTAGTGCATAATTAGTGTACAACATTAAGTCAGCTTTATATCACTGGCTGAAATGTGGACTATTAAGCAATTTTTTGGGAGAAACAGAAATTGCAGGGATTTTCCAGAACCAAGTTGCAATGATTTTCCAGATCTGGTGAGCAAGAGGACTTGGCACTCAGCAGTAATCTATTTTGCACTGCTTGCACTGGGCTGAGTTTGCACAGGGATTACATTACTATTAACCCTCAAAACTGACAAAATAAGAGGAGCATCACCAGCTAATTTTGTGATTCTGTCATTAGAAAGAGGAGATTTTAGCTTTTGAATCTGAAATGATTTCAACCTTTTGGTATGTACATCTTTATTCCCTCAGAAAAACGCCACACCTTTTATGTGCAGATCTGAGCAATAACCAAGAAAAGATTTTCTGATCTAAATTGGAAAGATCAGCCACAGTCTGTTTGGCAAGCTGAACAGCATACTGAAGTCACTTTTGATTTAGTTATTTTAGGAGATCTGTTCCTATCAAAGTTGTTTTCTTTAGCCCTTGACAATGAGTTGAGGATGCACTTTGGTTTTGCATGTTATTTAGCTAAAACAGCAAATAAATATATTTCCAAAGCTTTTCTAAACTATTTTTCAAGAGAATGACTTCATTTAGGCTGTAGAAAGATAATGTTTTTAATGGCTCTCGAAACAGTTCTTTTGTGACAAATTGAGGCTCTGTCCACAGAAAGTTGCCAGTGAGGGCTTTCCTACCAACTTGAGGTTAGGAATTGAGTCAGGACGAAATATCAGTGTATTGATATTTAATCCAGTAGTCTCAGCCAGTGGTGAATGAAGTAGCAGCTCATTAGAAGTTATCCTTTCCTCCACAGAGTGAAGTTATGATCATTATTTCATGCCCTCACATGGTTTCTATTACTGCCTGATGTGTAATCTGTTGCTTTACATTTCTTAACAAAATGAAGACACAAGCCACATTTTTCTTTTTATTTTCTACCTGTTCAAATGCAGGCTGTAACATGCAACGTTATTAYTGTTCACAACTATGACACTTAATTACACTTCATGAGTTGAATTTGGGATCTGAATGTCACTCAAGTGGTTCTTGCACATTTTATGATGTATATTTAATCCAGAAAACCTGAAAAAACTGATAACTAAATTTCCTGATCAGTTTACCAGACATAGGCTGTGAGGCATGGAAATATTGTGAGCATTTTCTGTGTTTTTTAATGAAGTGTTGCTACAATAAGAGGCGGATGTTACAGCCCAGCTGTTGCCATACACAGCAGCGGCTGCYGTGCTCTGCTCAGAGCATCTTGCATCGGCTCCCAGTGAAGCTCCAGGACTCCAGCCAAGGAGAGCAGGCAGAAAGTTGGAGACCGTGATGGTTTCCTAGTCTGTATTCCCCCCCCCCCCCCCGTAGTGGAAAAGCACCTCAAAACTTTTGGAATTAAAAGTTTCAATATTACCAGAGGATGAAAAAAGGAGACTGAATGCTTTCTCTTTCTGCCTTTGTAGGGGTATAGGCTGTGGTTTTGTGTCTCACAGGAGTTCCATGAGTGAAGGCGATCTGCTGGAGTCTGTCTCCATCAGGGTGTGTTTGTTTCCACCATCCTAATCCTGGTGCTGTTACCTCCTCCCTTCAAGTTAATCTTCTCCAGTGATGATATTGTGTGGACACACGAGATTTATGTGTTCCGTGAGGATGCAGACAAGTTCTCCCTTCAGTATGGAACCCCTAAAGTTATGAGGAGCATGCTAACAAACGTRCATCAGATCCCTGGGGGACCTGGATGCTATGTGTGCAGTGTTCCCTCCAAACATTTGAGAAACGGACGCATTGCTCTTTAAGTGTTTCTGAAGAAAACGAAACAATAGGATGTGTCCATAAATCCTTGCTCATGAGCACGTGAAGCTGCAGTTCTCAGACTTTATATCTAAATGGTACCTGACATGGGTAGATGAAACYGGAGTAATGGGGTTTAACTTTCCAGGTAATCCTTGTAAATGGAAAATCACACATTTTCCCACTGACAGAAATGCATATGTTTTGGTGTTTTATTTGTTCAAGTGTTTCCCCCCCCCCCCCAATAAATAAATTAGAAGAACTCTGTGGGCCTGCAAAAATTTGAAAGTAAAAAAGTGCTCTATTGATCAGGGCCATATAAATATCTTGTCTTTTTTTAGGAGCAAGGTACCTTTAAAGAACAGCTATTGCCTGAACAAAAAGCAGAGCAGAGTCTGTAGGATGTCAGCATCCCAAAGCCACTTAGATCTGGAGCCAGGCAGTAGGCAACATCAGAGATTGGAAATTGATTTTGTTTGGAAGGAATTATTTCAAAGTGATTCAATAAAACAGAGACGTGTGTTATAAAATAGCTGAGGTAAATGCTTCTTGTCCTGGGAAAGAAGATCTTTTGGTTGAGTGGCAATATCTCAATACTTCATGTTTTTCTCCTATTAAGGTTATATGCATTTAAAGTCATGTACAGCAATTAAAAAGGATAAAGAAATATAAGTGAAAAGAAGGGTGCCTCATATTCCCCAGGACATTGATTCATTTATATGATCAGCAGTTGAAACCTCATATATATTTATACTTCTAATCAATACACAGTAAAACAGACAGCAACTTACTTAAAAAGATGGGATCTGTGGTGTTAAAACTTCTTGGGAGATTATGAGCAGCTTTGGCTTTTAGCAACATCTCTAGGAACTGACCATTTCCTGTGGCTCATCCACATTGAGGCCCACAGAGTTAAGGAAATTCTCCATACATTCCTAAGTTTAACCCTGCTTCCCCCGTGGTCCTGTGCATGCACCACTGCCCTCAGTGAGAGGCCAAGCACACATATCCCAGGAGTTTGATGTTTCAGAGTCTGGAGCCCTTTCCAACTTTGCAGTCTCTTATGATACTAGTAGTAGGATGTAAAGAAGGAAAATGAACTTTGCCAGTAGCTGGATTTTAACTTGAAATTTTTACCTGACCCAGCATTCCCTGTCCTTTGTTTTGCAACTCTGTTTTATACCTCTCGAATAGCTGTTGGTTTGACACTGTTTTGTAAAAATTACTGTGTCTGGCAGTAGTGGTTGAATTCTTAACTAGAACAAAATAAACACAATAGTTTTTCGGAGTTATTTTCTTTTTGTACATACTTCTTTAATGCATTTTTAACAGAATGAGCATTGGGAATTCCTCTAATTCTTCTGATGATTAAAGTCTGCTCCAGGAAGCTCATATCTCACACAGTGTTCAGCTTTTCCAAGCTGTGTTCAACAGATTTGAAACTGTAATGTTATCAAACTGTATCTACTTTATGCAGCCTAGATACTGATACAGCAGTCCTCAATGGAACAGGTATTTGCTGTCCTTGCTGAAAAATGTTATTACTTTATTAATGTGGAAAACCTAAAAATAAGTACTTGAATTCTTTTATTCTGTGCTGAAATTAAGTCCAGTCATACATAATGTCAACTGTTTTCTAACTTATATGTATTTGGAACTCAGCCAAGAAACTGTATTTTTGCTGCCAGAAGTAGAAGAACACACCAAAAATATTTCAATGCTCCACAGCATTCTCATTAAAATACCAGAGCCCTTAACAAGTTTCACATTATTTAGTCTCTACATAATTCAGGTGTTATGTTGAGATCTGCATGTATCTTGCATTCATTTAATGCAAACAGAGACTGATTGCATAATAAGAGTTATTTTCAATTATTAACCAGCTTATATTGCAGTGGGCTTATTTGTTTTTATGACATTTCTGAGTCTTGTTTTGCCAAATTTAGACAGATACATTTGGACTGTTGCAAAGCAGTGATAGCCAGTTGGATTCCATAGTTACCTGTGCTAAGGGATGTAAAATACCTTGGATATGGCAGTTATGATCCCATTATTAGAGGCTCTTAGGAATATCTCTGCCTGAATTAAAGTGCAAATGAGACCATATGTCAGTCAATGGTATGGGTTTTATTTGGTAGTGAACATGAGAGGGAGAGAGATAGGACAAGAGAGAAAGAGGAGAAGTAGGAAAAGAGGTTACAGAACAGAAAGAATGTGACAGAGACAGAATAAAGAAAATATCATCATCCATGGATCCCAATGAAGTTGTATTGATCCTCTCCAGCTGGTCATCTTCATGATGGTCCCCCAAGAAAGCACAGAATCCCATGGGTTAATTTAGGCTCAGGCCAGGGGGCAATATCCAGGCAATGTCCTCTGGGGTGGGGGCAATGTCTTGTAGCATGCTCTGCATGTGTTGCATCTTGTGCAATCCTGTGGTGCAAGGCCTCTGGGGAGCACTTTGGGGGGTCTTTGATGGATTATGACACCCCCTCAGCTGCCACTCACATGAATGTCCTGTGGATGTGGCCTGTGGGGTTGGGTGTTCCACAGCTGGTCCAGTTTGTATAATGGAGGAGGCGTGTTCACTGCCTCTGACCAGAGGTCACACCCAAAATCTTCTTTCCCTGCCCCCTGTTTCAGTGGGGTGGGGTTGGGGGGGAATCTGTGTAAACCTGGCTTCTGCAGGCTGTGGTCTCCCCCACCCCAAATTCACCCAGGGAAGAATCTCTGCTGTGTTTGGATTCCTTTCCCTCAGCCTTGTTTGTTTAGGCTGAGGTGATTGAAAAATCAAATCTTCTCTCAGCAGCTGAACTTCTAGTCCAAAATCCCAGTCAGGTGTTATCAGGGAAGTTTCTTTGATTATAACTTCTTTATACAGTTTTTGTCGTAATGAGAAAAGCTTTATATCAGTGTTTGGGGCATGAACTATTTCAGTCTGTGACAATGGTGAAAGCATTTGCTTGTCTGTAGGCAAATGGCTCTTTGCAGTAGGATTCCATACTACTCCATGATCTGTAAAAATCAACACCAATGTGAGATGGCTCCAGAATTGCAGAGTTATTATTTTATGCTTATAAAGATTTCAAAATTAGTTTCTATTTTTTGAAGCTGAAAAATCCTTTTTTTTTTTTTTTTTGCAGTGTGTTCACATCATACTGCAAAAAAAAATGCAGTATGTTCACATCAGAATCAGGCAACAACTTTACTGGCATGAAGTAATACCCACAACTTCAAGTAGTTCTTGTCAACTGCTTTCATAATGCCCTTGTAGAGATAAATAAAATCTTTTTCAGCCAAATAATGGGAATTTTTTTCTCATTTTTATTTCGTCAGTAATTCTAAAAATGTCTACTGATGCTCTCTCAGGAGAGATGCATGCAATATGTTATCTAAAAAGCCTTAAATATGGCTTTCAGAGCACCATAGATGAAATGCAAAATCCATATAGCATTTTTTCATGTTTGGAAAAAAAATTATATAGCAGGAAACTGAGGTAAATATTCTAATAAGCATTCAAAAATAGAAATTTTCTTTATWTTTAATTTTTTTWAAAAATAATTTTTTGTTTATTAATTCTAGAAGTTTTATAGTTTAGGTTGTATCTTTAAAGCTGATTTCACAGCTTTTGGCTATCACAGTAAAATACTCAAACATAAATTTCTGAGTCCTTAGTACATGCTGTTTTCAACTTATTTACATGGTTGAATAATTTACTAATTACTTTATATGGTGTCCTAAGAGCATTCAAAGCAGATGATATCAGTTTATGGATGGTATTTAATAAATTTCAATTTGTGTTATGCCCACATGCACTTACAGGAGTGTTATGACCTCAGTGGATTTAGGGGAAGCTTGTTTGATTCACTCTGGGCAGTGCACGGGAGAAAAAATGAAATTCTCAGGAGGTTCAGTTACAAACTTTTTCTTGCAGACTTTGGAACATTAAGGTATGATAATGTACTCAGCAAATTTTGAAATGTAACAATATAAAGGCATATAAATAACTTAAGAAAATACACAAGCAGAAAACGAAGAAAGAGCAGAAAGATGTCACCACCCAGGGATCCAGTAAAAAGGCATTGGCCTAAGTGATGGTCACAGTCATAATCTGTTTGGGATAGTGGAAGGCCATGAGACATGACATCCAATGGGTTAATATATGTTCATGCTCTGTGGGAATGTCAGGGTATATTACCAGGGAGAGGGGGTTTTACACTGATAAAACTGTGGATTATTTTTCATTCTGGCATCTTTGATGATTCCTGGTCTCTTCCAAGACATGACAACTGCTTCCTCTCATGTCTCAGTAGTTGAGCCAATTTAGCTTCATCAGAAGGGATGAATACCCTCACACCTAACTTCAACGTCCCAATATGCCTTTTGGGGTCTCACCCCTTTTTGGCTCAATACCCAGCTTGTAACCTTTTGGTGGGTGGGTGTGCACCCACTTTGTACCTGCATGGTTTGTGTGTGGTCAGCAAGGTGTCCACTTCTTTTGAAAATGTCTAAATTCTTAGTGTTTGCATTGCACAACATAAGCATAAATAATCCTCCTGAAAGGGAGAAAAGAGGGAAAAAAGAAAAAAAAAAAGTTACTACTTCTGGCTCTTATTAAAAACACATTGTGGTAGCGGTGATGTGTGTATAAAGTGGTGGTAAACTCATGGGGCACAGTCAGCTCAGAGGTGTTCCTTAAAAGGTCAAATGCAGAAGTGGCATGTGGTTCTATGTGCATTTTCTAGATAAATAGTAAAATTAAATGTGAATTATTACAGGAAGTTTGGAATTTCTCAGTCTCAAACAATAGTTTAAGTGCATTTCTATTATGCTTATGTGTTATAAGGGCTTTAGGATCCAGCCTACTCATTATGAGGACATTATCTTTGAATCCCCAGCAGCTGCAGGTATTTGTGGAAGCCTTGGCTATGTGCTCCTTTCTGTAACCTGTCTGCAGACACCGATTTCCCATCACTAGTGGAGAGTAGGGAAAAGCCTTGATATGCCTCTGCTCAGAGCCAGGGTGGCCTCTCTTTAATCCAAAGTTCTAATGTTGGCATAAAATATATGAGTCCCATATTATTTGATTTCATTACTCTTCATGATTTCAAATTATTTCCACGGCACCTGAGATTCATTTACAATATCCTTCAGACTTTCTAATATTTCTTATGTGTTCATGACAATTTCTTGATTGTCTGTTGTCCCTGGTCTTTAGTTTTCAATCTAGCAATTCAGTGTATAGTGTGATCTCAGTGCAACTGTCATGCTGTCTTATTGTTTAAGTACAACCCTGCTAAAATTACTGCACCACCATTGGGGTGAATGAATACAAGATAAGAAATGCAGAGTGACAATTTCAAAGGAAATTATATAGGGATTTAATTAGTCCCTCTGAGTGCACCTCATTGATTTCTAGAGAAATTTTACTTGTAGTAGAAGCAGATGTGGCTGGTAGTGCCAGAGTTAAGATTATTTCACAGTTTTTATTGATAACTCAAAAATGACTAAAAGAGCAAGGTATGAGAGGACAAGGCAGTAGACTGAGAGATTGGCTGGTTCAGAGATTAGCTGTATATTTTTTCCATTTTTCTGATGCACAATATATATGAACTCCAAGAAGCAGAAGGCAGCTGCAGTGTTTCCAGGCTATGCTGGCGAGTCAAAGCTGTGTTGGGTCTCTCTTGGATGGCTTATCCAGCTATATGAAGAATTTGTATAACCTCATCCAGTCATGACCTGAATATCTTGAACATCCACAGCATCCAAATCAAAATATGATATCTTTGTTATTTACCATTTGAATGAAAAGAAGTTGAAAGAACACCAAGAAAAAAAAGTGAAAGTACCCATAATCCAAGGTTGTATTTGGAAAGCACGAAAAGCTAGTTTTCTGCAGCTGCTGCAACACAATCGAGGGGAGACTTGTATGAAATTGTAATTCAGCTCAGTGATGCTCCCAAGAAGGAGCAAACAAACCTAACTGCTAGTTACTTATGAAAGGAGGTTCCTAATATATCAGTTTTGTCAGCTGGAGCATAGGTTGACAACAGACAATAAACAAAGTCATATAACTTATTTTGTTGTTTTTCCTGGGTTTTTGAAATTCATAGGGAATGACAGAATGGGATTGCATGTTCGTGGTACTGAGAGGTTTCTGCTTGTGAGAAGAACATGTTTCTCACCAATGATGCCAAGAATGTGAATCAGTGTTGCTTATGGATCCCCTGGATGACTGGTAGAGTTAGGAATCACAGTCTCCTGGCTCTGTCCACAGAGAAACACTGACATGCCGTGCTGGCAATGACTTAATGCCTGCTTCTGACACTTAAACCCTGTGTCAGAATAAAATGGCTTCCATAAGGAAAGTGATTGCTTGTGCTCTGCACAGGAAATGATCTCTTGAATGTTCCAGGTGCCCCTTAGTTTAAGCTTTTCTTTCAAAAGTAAACTAAGTTTTGACTCATGTCCTTTGCAATATTCACATTCATTTTCTACATTGGCTAGAATGTGGACCTGAGCTTGTTTTGCTGACTTATCTCTTTTTGGCTRCAGAGTAATACATAATGATTATTTTACATTCAGTCTTTCATGCCACTGATCAGGAGTTACTGCTGAAAAGTCTGAGAATAAAACTGAGTGTCAGGATGCATCATCGTTGGTAAACGCCCCAATTCCTGTGTGAAAGTGGAGTTGCTCACTTTCCCCTTTATTGGGACATGACACAGGCCTATAGCTGTTTCATCTTGGCTGTTTATTGTGCAAGACACTGTCCAAAAAGCATTAGCTGAAAGCATTAATTTACAGTTAACATGGAATGCACAGCTCTCTGTAGATCTATTCACTAAAAATTGGATGAATTCAGCAATGGGTGATTGCCAAGTCTGAGCTTTGCTTATCCTTGATGCATGTGCACAAATGAATGTGATTACTTTTTTTTTTCCTTCTTTTTCATCAGATGGCTAATGTGTACAAGTCTGAGAAAAATTATTCACATCAAAAGCTTTCTCTGTAACCCATGATATGCAGCAGACCAACCCATGACAGTGAAGTACAGTGAAAGTTTACACAGAAAGACTTAATGTGTGTGATATATGTCTTGTATTTCCATCCTGTTCCTAACAGATCACCCTTTGATCTGCTCATTACTCTCCTTCATGCTGAAAGGTTTCAGCTTTCCTATACAGAAGCTGATAGAATGAGAGGTTTTATTGCCTCAGCATGTTAGATTTCCAGACTCTCACAAAGAGAATGGAGGAAACAGACCAGATGCTCGGTCAGATATGATCAGCTTCAGCGTCTCCCTGCTTCCAATATAACTCTCCTGAGGTCAAATAGTCAAACCCCATCCACCATTGTACACTTCATAGCTTTTCCTATCTTGCAGTCTGGTTTTCTGTGTGATTGTAGTGTGTTGCAGAATGTATTTTCTCCAAGGTCAACAAGTCACACGTGTCACACATATAATGATAGTACTAGAGAAGGAGCTGTGGCTGGCAATTTATAGTGACCCCAGAATCATGTAGGGTTTCACTACAGCATCCTTCTCCTTGTGCTGGGAAGCTTGTAAGGAGTGAGACATCTGTGCTGCACCATTAACTATGAAACTGGGCAAGTAATTAATTTCTGGTTGATACAGAAACAGGAAAAACTCAAGAAAGGAACAAAAAGAAAGGCTTTCTCTAAGAGAATTTTTTTATTTGTTAGCTACTCTCATGAACAGTTTGCTTTAATGTTAACTAGTTTAATGTAGTAATTTTCCTTAGAATTATTTGAATTCACAATGAAACATATTTCAATTTAAGAATGTCAGAAAAAAACATGCTGGACTTTTCAAAATCAGTATCTCTAAGTTGCCAAGATACTGAAATATATTTTTTTTTAAACTCTACCTCTCATTTCTGACAGGAAATCCTGATTTTTTTGGCATTTAAATTCTTTTTCAGTTATTTTTATTGTAAATATAATTTTTTCCTTGTTCCATTGCCATGAAGGTGATGTCGAACTAGATCAAAGAAAAGAATGTACGCAGGCTTTATGCTAAGTTTATATATCATATTTTCTCCCACTCTTCCTGCAAATGGCTGAAACCTACAATGAAATGTAAAGCTTTTGTGAAGTAAAGGTTTATTTTAGTAGCTGATGAGGCAAAAAGTTCACCAGTATGGCAGGACGAACATGATGTCAGCAGCCGTTCTTGACAAAGTTGCAGAACAGCATTGCTATTTTTGGGCTGCCATTCGGAAGTATGAATGATTGACTGCATTCTACATTGCTCTCCATTTTCATAAATTATTGTAAAATTATATATTAAAAGAATGGGATCTTTAAATTTAGAGGCAACGGGAAGACACAGCCTGAAAAAAATCTAGATTTAGAGTCTCTCAAGATCTGAATTTTCATGGGCTGCTGCTGCTGCTGGTGACYGCTTTTGTGGCTGACCCATGTTCACCTCATTTTTTGCACCAGTCATCTCTGTGCAGATTGATGCGGCTGTTCAGTATTACCTTAACTAGATTAATTATCTCTGATTATGTTAGACTTTTGAAATATGTATTGTGCCAGTACTGTATAGCAGAGAAAGTTGTAATTGTTACTGTTTCAAAACAATCTTGYAGCCTGTTGACAGATATTAATTTTTTTAAGATAAGACTTAGATGAAGAAAACTTTTAATTTTTTTTTATTTGAAGAAAATTTTTCCCCTCAGTTAAGTATAATGATGGAAAAAGATGTTTAAAATACAATTTAGTCTTGTGAACCTCCTTATAAATACTAAACAACTGAGAGAAAGGTGACATTTCAGAGGCTTGGGGGCCTGRAAACCTAACCTCTTCTCCCAGAACTCTATTTCTTTTGTGCTGCAGATGTGAAAGGGTGATGAGATACTCATCATACTTAAAGATGTGCCCTTCTTGCCTTTATCTTGTACAGTGCGAAAAAAAAAAGCACCGGAGCAGATGCCCCAAATTTGAAGATCTGCACAACAACAGACCCCATTGCATCAATTATCTTCCATTCACATTAAGGACCCAAAACCTGCACTTGGCAAGTGTGTTTCACTCTTTCCATTAGATGGTATGMAAAAACTGCCTTTATCTGGTTCTTTTTCTATGCAAGGGACAATGCTGGAAAATGTGCTACGCTTCGAGCTCCTGCTTGCCAAACAAAGGCTCAAGAAAGGCTCTGGCTCCTTATGGTTGCCACCAGGAAGCCTCACATATGGGGACTCAGTGACATTGATACATCTGCACACCTTAACAACAGTGTGTGGAGCACAAATTCCTCCAATTCTGAATCTCATAGGCAAAACAGGAAACCAAATTAACTTTTGCCATTACCCATCCTAAATGACACAGGCACCATTCCCACTGATTAGGTGGAAGTGGCCACTTTGAGCACAAGAGCAGCAGCTCATCTCTTGTGCAAGCACAGGATGCTGAAATATCTGGGGCAAATATCCTACAGAGCACTTTCTTATCATGTCCTTTATTGACTGCATTAACCAGAAGCATTTTAAGGAGTTTTCCTGATGCATAATAAAATTACTAGAGGCTGGACTATGAAGCTTTGGAAATCAAGGTCATGATTGCAGAGGCTCATTGACTGAAGCGGAAATAAACTGCTGGACAAAAATCTTGAATCCTGCATATTTGAATATTCACAGCACCTGCAATTTTTGCTGCTACTCTGTGAAATACAGCTTCATTTGCCAGTGACTCAGGCTTATAAAAATGGTAATTGTGAAGTGCAGTTGCTAACTGTATCAGGAGAGAAGGGATTTTATATATAATGGGAGATTCTTTTTAATGATAAATTATCTAGCTCCTGGCTACCATATATGAACTCTATTAATTGCTAATAAATTGTTCATCGTTAAATCTAGTTCACTCTTCTTAATTAGGCCAAGAGTTTTTTTCTCTTTAAATCTTTTTTTTTTTTTTTTTTATTTTTTTTTTTTTTTTTTTTGGAAACGTATTTGAAATCCTAATGATCCTAACAGCTGCACCAGACACTACTGTAGAGTCACTTAAGGACTGATGTTACACAACTGAAGTCTAGAAAGATCTGAAAATCTATGCAAACCAGGGTTTAAAACACACAGTTAATACAAGTGCCTGGTTATAGCTGCAGCAAAATTTTGAGCATACTTCTTAGTACGCTCTTCTAGTACGTACTTCTTATCCAGCTTAAGAAAAACCAACAGCCCACCATAACCTTATTGGGTCTAGAAAAGATGCATACAGCTACCYGATTACTTGAAAAGGGTTAAAAGACACACTGTACAGAAAAAAAAATACCCAGCAAAAAGARCCCAAAAATCCCCAGCCAAACAAACAAATAAAAAAAATACCACTGGAAATAATTTAGTCCATGAACTAACTGCTGCATCAGGAGCTCCTGATGACCACTGCACAGGAGCAAAATGTTGCATGTTTCAGAGAAAAAGAGGGAAATTCATACAAAAGCCAATATTATCTCTGTGAAACTACTTAATGGACCATTCCTAGAGGTGAAATAGATTCCACCTGAAGTTAAATGCTAACTTTAAATTACCATTAACTTTCAGTTGTCAGTTCATCACTACACAGTGACAACCTGAAGTACTAGCTTAGTCCAACATGTCTCCATGGTGTTTCCCCGGCACAACTGTATGAATAGCTATTATAAACAAGGGCCTAAATAAGACATTGTCTAGAAAAGGTAATTAAGGTTTGGAGGTGCTGGCTTTCCACTGCTGGAAACCTGTTTTTTCTTTCTCTCTTCAATTGTCTATCTGAAATAATGGAATGAATGCACTTGCATGTATGCTCTACCACTCACTTTGCATTGCTAACTGTCTCTCTGGGTACCATTTAAGGTTTCAACTTAATCAGTCAGCAATTTTCATACTTTTGCAAGACATGAATCTTTTCTTTAGGACAGAATGCTGGACTTGAGTGACAGGAGTTGTGACTGCAGGGAATCCCAGGTGTCAGAGCTGGAGTTAAGTCAAACTCCTATGATTTTTCCCATAGGATACAGTTAGCAATCTCTCCTGAGAGAGGATAGAGGCAAGAAGAAATCAGATGTACTAGAGCTAAAATGTGTTTTTTTGCACTGAAATGCAGCTCTGCTCAATCTGCTGAGCAATTAGGAGCAGTTTAGACGATTGTATTCCTGCCTCACCCTGCTCCTTTGAGTGTCCTTTTCTGCAAATTAGTCTACTTTGGCACACTTGTTATCTCTGAGTATTTCAAGGCATTGACCATGTATCCAGAATGAGAGTGAGCAGTGGTAAAATAAAAGGATTGCAGATATTAAATATTATTAAAAAGATCAGCTCCATGGTAACAAATTTCTGTAGCAAAACAAGTGCTTATTTTGATTTAAATAGGTTTTGAAAATTTCCAGCAGTTGCATCAAAACACTCAATTTTAACTATTTGTTTTAATATCAGTATTTTACATCAATTTGTACCTCTTTCCAGAAAAAAAAAAAAAGATATTTTTGCAAGAGAAGGAGTAATCTCTACTCTTCACCAATTTTAGGATGCAATAAGGAGGAATATATGAATTCAGGTTGACCAAAATAAGAAGTATTTTAGTATTTTATTCAATAAGTTTCTTATCACAAAGTTTTATTTGGAGTGAAATATCTCAGTGTAGCTTGATCTGACCCAGTAGATATTTATAGAAAATAATTCTTCAAATATTATGAAATTATTTAAAATTATTTATATTTATACTACAGTGGCAAGACATTCACTTTCTTTGAGCATTAGAGTTATTTATATTTGCTATTCACCTCCCGTGCTCTCCCCAGAGCTCTTTCACACTTCCTCCCCCCAAAAACACGTTCAAAACATTAGTTTTAAGTGGGCAGTTAAAATCAGATAGCAGAAACAGTAATGCTTTCCCTCCATTCCCTGCAAAAGCCAGGTGCCCTCTAACTCTTATTACTTCCCAGCAAATTTTTGTCTCAGTGGGTTATAGCATTAAAGCAGACTAAATAATCAATAGCTGGCCTTCTCACTTCAAAAATATTCTCAGATAAATGAGATTAGATATGTTCTATGAAATATTAAGCATATTGAAAAGTGCCTACAAATCAGAGGCTTGGGGGACAAATTTAGATTCATTCACTTCTCTTGCCTACACTTTTTTTTAACCATTTGTGTGGTATTTATGTGCCTAATTTCTTCATATTCACACTGTATTTCAATTTAATAATCAAAATAGCACTCCTGGATGGTCAGTAATTGACATTTAAGTTCAGAATTAAATATCAGCACTAAAGCCACATGCAAATCAATGCTAGTCACTTAACAGGGCAAATCTTGCCATGAATCAAGATTTATGCATCCTGAATTTAATAAATGGATTTATTGCTTCTGTCACTGCCCTTCAAAGTTTTGGTAAGGTGTAATCACTTGCATGCTGCAAATTAAAACCACAATAAAGATTTTTTAATTTTTATCTTCTCATCTTATGCAGGCAAAAAATTGGCAAAATATGGATTTGAAAATCTGAATTTTGAGTCATCACTGAACTACTCCCTTTCAGCAGTCACACATGCAGCTGAACACTGGGTTAAGGGGAAGTGAATGTGGGACCAATGTAAACTTTTCCAACTCAGATTAAGAAAAAATAGTTTAGTGTGGTTTTGGATTCTGATCTTTTAGTGTGGTAAATAGCTTTCAGTCCTGTCTAATCCAATAAATCCTCAGGACATTCAGTTTTATTCAGAATGCACTGAGTCTTTCAGATTAGTTCCTTGAATTTTAACATAATTATGTTTATTTTGTTTCTATTTCCTTGCTTCCTGCAGCAATGGATTGCTCTTCCAAAATATTTGTTGTAGAACTCATAAATAATTAAACCTCTAATTTTCAAGGACATAGTTTGAGCGAAGGATAAAATTTTAGATTTCCTGTTCATAAAATATGCTGTCAGCCTTTCATCTTTCAATTTAAATGTATCAAAGTGATGTCTGAGGACCTTTATGAATAATTAGTGCACAATATTAACTGACAAAGAAATCAGACTAGATCTACRCCTTGCTGTAATTAAATAATCGTCCATTAAATAAGTTTTGACCATTGCCCTCCCCTGCCCTCTTTCCTCCCCAGCCTGCCCCACGCAATTTTAAGCAGAAACAAAAACGAAGAAGCAGGCTGAGAAGCAGTCCAGGCTTCCTCTCTTCCAGGTCTTTGGTCTGGAGAGGAGTCTACATGCCAAATTCAACATCTCTAGCCCAACAAATAATCTGGCATTCAGTCCTGCTAATTCCTTGTCTGTGCCTAGTATCTTCTTCTGAACAGGAAGACTCTCTCAGCTCATTGACATGGGAAAAATAATGAGAGAAGAGAGCACTGGGCCTAGAAACTCATCTGCATCTACCAGTGTCTGTGAAAGCTGAGACAGAAATCTGAGGCAGTGGTGTTTGGCTCTTGCCTTCCCAGCCAAGCCTGCAGTCCACATCTCACTGTCTGAACCAGAGCATTCCTCAGGAAGGGTTTTTGCTCTGCTGACATTTCTCATCAAATTACAGTGACAGGATTCAGTGTTGCTAAGACTGTGGATTCACCCAGTAAATGCCAGTTTTGAACACAGAGGGATGAAGGAGCCCATGATATTTACATGGGCATTTGCAGGCCTACCTCATCATCTCTGGCTGTGGGGTAATACACGGTTTTGAAACATAGACCTACAGAACAGAAACTACTCTCATCCAACAAAGCAGGAGAAATTGACTGCCACTTGGCAGAATCTGTGTCTGAAATTAAGGTGTTAGAGACATGTAGCTAGACCTCTGTGAAGGCAAATTGTTGGAAAAGGCATGCTTAGAAATGGGAGAGAATGAAAAGTTTTGTTCTAGCTCCTGTGAAAAAAAACCAAATCACGTCGTCATGGGTGGGGGATGTGTGGAAAAAAAAGCAATGTAAAAGTTATTTTTCACACTAGCTCTGCCTAGCCCTGTATAATGTCTTGCCCATAAAATAATCTCAGCAAATGTGGAAACTATTGACAGGTCTGCACTATAGAGCTGTGAATGGAGGAGAGCAGATGCTTATTAACGTCTGTCAGTCTGAAGGGAAAGAGAAAAAAGGAAATACAAGAGGAAAATAAAAATATGACCAGCCTGTAGAATACCTGGGACCACCACCTCTCCTCTCCCAGCTCATCCCCTTGTCTCCTGAATAAACTGGGAAAAGACCTGGAGCTATTATAGAGCTACAAAGAAATAAGGAACTGGTACCAGATGGGACCTCTTGTCTCCATCTCTCTCCAGCCCAAACAATCTGCTGCAGAATTTAGAAGAGAAGGGTGAAAAATCTAATAGTGTCTCAGAGTCGGAAAGATGGCTCTGGCTCGAGCACTGCCAGCCTGTTCTGGAGGAGGATTATTATTATTCCGTGTGCCAAAGGATATGGCTATTTTTCTCTCTCACTCACTCTTTGCAACAAACATTTGGCTACTATTAGCCAGCTGGCAAATGTAAATGAAACATCATGTACCACTTTAACAGGGAGAATGTCATCCGCGTTTTGCAAGTCGTGCCGTGGTCTGACTGCCAATGCACAGTGCGGTGAGTGCCTTGCGTCTCCTCCTTTATCTGGAAGTATAGATGAGAGTGGCAGTGAAACTTGTTAGGCAGAGAGAAAGTCTGTGGCACTGTTACAACACATTGTAATGCAGAATCAGGCCAAAAGCTGTTTAGTGAAAGATGGTGGACTGGCTATATGCTCCTAAAGAATCATTCCCTATTGCTTGTTTATAGCAAACTTTCTTTTCTACAGTTTCACAGAAGAAAATGCAGAAGTTGCATGTGGAGAGGATAGTGTTTATACCTGATGTGGAAATGGACCTTTGGGAGTTGGTCTAAACAAGCAGCACATCGGGAAGCATGCTCTGCTCTCAGTTATGCCCATGCAGTTTAAGCCTGTGATGTTGCCTGGGTGGAACAGGGAGCAGGATCTGGCCTCATGTCATTGTCATCCTCCTCTTGCTCTCCAGCTTGCTGCTCTTACTGCGTCTCTTTTCATGCCTGGATTTTTTTTTAAATTTCTGATTTTTAGAAATATTTATTTTCTCTTTTTCATTGGTCATGTCAAAGATTGTTCAATTATTATTTTTTCTTTTACATCTACCCTTTTCTTCTTAATTACCAAATAAGGTAACATCATACAATAGGAGACACATTTATTTAATTGGCAGGCAATACCCCAATGTAATGTATTTAATGTATGGTAGCCTGGCAAGCCAAGTATTTCAATACTCCTTATTGTCTCCTAACAGAGTTAATATTCAAGACTTGACTATTTGCTCTTGGAACAAAAAATGCCAAGTAGTATCATAAAATTTTTCCCAAAGACTTTACAACAAAACTAACCAGCTATTTACTTTAAATATGCCAATTAAGCATTACTAATGTGCAGTACATTTCTAGGGTAAGGATGACTGATAGCAGCAAGCAGTGAAATGTTCTAAAACTGCAGTTGGAAAACTGCAGTTGGAAAATGTAAATGTTCAAAATGAAAAAAAATAAGGAACCCTTACCAACTGACTGCACTATTTGCACATTTAAAAACAGTGCTTACAAATTGTTCTCGTATTGTTCTTTAAAGCTTTTTTTACCCTGTTGGGATTTTTTGTTGTTGCTGCTTTTTTTTGTGG
>NW_026623760.1:89509-101001 GCF_030028575.1 Malurus melanocephalus | reverse complement strand
TTTTGTTTTTTTTTGTTTTGGTTTTTTTTTGTTTGTTTTCCTTTTGTTTTTTGTTTTTTTTTAAACAAGGTAGTAACCAATGCAAACTTTTTAAAAATTCTTACATAATTTAGTACATAATTCTGAAAGATCTCATTCCGAACAATGGAGAAAAGGGGCTTGATAGAAAACAAGATTTTACATTGAGTCAAAATGTCAGTGTCTCCAGGGGGGTAGTTTTTTCCTCCTTTTTTTTCCTTTTTTTTTTTATGAGAGCAAAGAAATGTTAATTGGAGAGTAAGGCAATGACTGAAGATACTTCTYATCTAGAATGGTCCAAGAAACCCAAGAAACCATCATAAAGATATTTACAGAGTTAATGTATTTTTGTTAGTTTCAAATTTGACAGTTATGTAATGTTATAAAATGCTTCTCTGATGCTGGGCAGAAAAAGGATCTACTGTTCTTGATTTTCAGCACAGAAATTACAGAAAAAATAAAAACCGCGAAATAGATATTACATGGCCTGGTCATGGTGGTATTKTACCACTCCAGGTGCAGGAGTAGCTTTTGAGCTAGCTTCTGTTTTTAGATGGAACTTAGGCTTTTGAGCAAAGTCTCTTTTTTCACTTTTATTAATCTAGGAAGAATCAGAGTGTGAGCTGCTTGCCAAGACTCAGAGTAATTCTCTTCCAAGCTGGAATAATCTGCAAGTCCCCAGAATTCTGACTGGTTGCAATTGTGAAAATGGATTTGTTTTTCTTCCCAGAAAAGATTAATCAAAAAGTTGCTGACCATTTCCACAGGAGATTTATCTTAAAAGCAAAAAATAAGCAATCCTCTTACCAAATTAGGTAGATAATTGAAAAGATCAATCAGTATAATTTACTGGACTATTATTTGGATCAGAACTCATACATGTGTTTGTATGGTGCCCTTCAATTCATTGGCTCCTGAGGCTTGATGGAAATCAAGGGGTGCATTTCTGCTGACTTTAATAAGCTTTGGATCATGTTCCAAAATGCCCTCAGAAATAACAGACAGTGAAAGTCCAATCAAATAAAAGAATCCACTTAGCTGGGTGCCCTTTTTACCTGATGTATTTATACTGATCAATTTGACAGCAGTGGAGTATGTGCAGTTGAGCCATACACTGTCATTTCTCACTAACAACACTCACTGGCTTTGTGAGATGGCGTTAATGAGCACATTTCAGTTTCAAAGCCTTCACCTGCATTATTCTTTCGGATTCCAACAGATACAGCAAATAGACTCTTGTTTGTGATGGAAAGGTCTTGACTCAATAAATTGTGAATGCAAAGGTATCTTATTTGTAGAAAGACCCTTGTGATTTCTCTTATCAAAGTCCAGTAGTTACATTTCAAGAAATAATATAAAGTTTTGAACTCAGTAGATAGCTTTCAAGGCACGCATTTGTAATTTTCACATTCAAGGTATTCTTTGTAATTTTTAAAGCATATATTTAAATCTTTTCTGATATTCTCTTATACTAAATTCCACATCAGTTAACAAAGAAAACTTGCGCCAAAGCCTTCACTCTGTATTTTATTTTCCCATAGTATTTAAAGTTCTGGGTAGGGAAGAGATTTTTTTTCTGGCTGCAAGCATCACAGTCAAAAAATCTGACATTTGTGAAAAATTGTCTTCCCACCAGCATAATCCATTAGTTGTCATCTGTGACAGAAGGGGCCAAAAATTGTCAAGTCACCCAGGATTGTTTCCTGTGACGAAGAATAACCAGACACAATAACTTTCAAGGAACATTGATCATTTGTTTGTTAAACAGTTTGAATTTCAGGAAATTCCTATTATCCATTGTAGTGGAGAGTGCAAATGATTTTTCAAGGGACATGAAATCTCCTGTCTGGAAAACTAGTGATCGTTTGTGATCAGCAGCCTGGCACATATGACATACACCGATCACTCACTACTTAATTTCCTTGTTTTGTATCGTGTCATTTTTTTATGTCACTTTATTAAAAATGCTTTGTTGTTATAAACTTCTGAGTTAAAAATCCTTCCCAACCTTAGAACATAGAAGCAGGCAGTAAGCGGATGTTGAGTCAGAATTTGGGCTGATTTGACCACTTCAGTGCCAATGCTTCAAATTAGTTCTGTGTAAAGATCAGATTTAAAAAAAGAAAAAAGTAAAACAAAAATCAGGCTTTTTTTTTTTTTTGAGGTCAGAGAATCTTTTAGAACATGCAAGACAAACAACTGAATCTTCTCTGTTGAGATACACTAGAATCATTTTATTAGAGGCTAATGTAGTCAGGAAAAAGAGATGGAGGGAATTATCAGTCTCTGAGACTAGACTTGCAGACATTGTAGTAAAAACGCCTGAGGGTTCTAACCTCCCAAAGTGTTACATTATTTCATATATTTTTTGAAGTGAGTACTTGGTTTAATACAATATTTGCCTTGTCTGATATTTTTATGCTTCCACAAAATGTTAGTCACTCTTCTTTCTCCATTGTATTACAGTAGTCATTTTTAAAAAGCAGCTATAAAAGTCATTAAACAAGAAACTAAAATAGATCAGCCCAAATATTACATTTTCTTTTGGTTTTAAATGAATGTCTAATTTTCAAAGCAAATTTAAAAAAATCTAGATACCAAAAAGAAGGAAAGGCGAACATCCCCTCTCCCTGATCAGTTCTGTATGCCTTCCTTTYGCTGGTGCTTCTGTGTGGGGCATTGAAGCTCCAGCAGGTGGTAAGGGTTCAGGAAGGTGCAGAAGAGTTCTGTTGAAGAATCTTACCTCTCTTCRTAGCTTCGGTAGAGAAAAAAGCTCTTCTGACACCCCACCTTAGAGGCGGGACATGAAGCCTGTGGAAGTATGTCCTGAACATGTAGGAGAAACAGGGAGGCAGAGCAGTGACATGAAAGGGAATGGATTTTTCTTAATAGGAGTGAGATGTTTCTGTCTTTGTCACTTTTTCTGTCTCTCAGTACAAGAAAATTCCATACCAGATTCAACTAAAGGTTCAGCAACTTCAAGAAACTAAAATGACATTGCACATCTTATTTTTTTGGGAACTGAGCTCGATATATTTGATCTCCTAGTCAAGGAATTGCTTACTTTTCACACATCAAGCTAGGCGTCTGGAAACCTGAACCTTCCAGCTGATCAGTAAGTGTAGAAAGATTGGTTCTTAAATAGGCTTGCAGAGAGTAAACATCAGGCAGAGCTGCTGCACCAAAGGACACATGTTTTTGGGTTTTCACCCATATGAGATATCTTTCACTCCATCTGAAAGTGTTTTAATTGCTCTATCAATGACTTAGTTGAATACCAAAATGTTGTATGAACAGTAACATAAAAGAATAAGAATGAGGCAGGGACTTGATGTCACATGCCAAGATTACATTTCTCATTAGTGTTGTTACAGGGAGAGAAATTTGTCTTGCTGGACAAAATGTGGGGAGTACTAGAGAAAATAATCTTATATTTGGAAATTTCTGGTGAACAGAATGATGGACAATTACGAAAGAAGGAAAAAWTAATATTGCCTTGTCTCTGTTTCAGATCTTTTGCTTGCATCATGCTGTTCAGTGTTCAAATAGTTGGCTTTTGAAAACTCTGTGTTCAGTTTTCATCACTGGCAAATGAAGAAGAATATTCCAATGACACACAGTCAATGTTAAGTTAGTAGCAGGAATCCTCGAATTCATGGGATGAAGGCCTAAACTTTGGTTTACTTAGTAATGTTATGGAAAATTCTCTACTATTCTAAAAAATAAGGATCTTCAACAACTATTTGATTTGTAAAAGCATATTTATAAGATATGTTTTTACAAAACCTATTAAAAACATGTCTGGTAAGAAAAAAAAATCCAATTTGTTAATGCTGGTCTCACAGTGTCAGTGACATAGATTCTGGTATGAAAGTACTAGGAATTTGGTGCACTGAGAAATCTTTTCTTGACAAACAGTAGCACTTAAACAAAGTTTGACTTTGCTAACTTCAGCTCCATCTGAATTACAAAGAGGAAAACCAAACCAAAATATCAAACAAAACAACCCAAGAACAGTGTTCTTCRGGTTAAAATGGATCTGACTGGAAAAAAATTCATTAGAAGTAGCAATCAAATTTAGTGATCACAGAAGGTGCCTGAAATATCAAATGAATTCTGAATCTCTATGAGCCAGAGATCACTAGGAATGGAAGGTCTGTCTGACTACCTTTACTATAGACAAGTATGAGTTCAATAAAAAGGCAATAATTGTCTCAAAAAATTGTCCACGCGTTTTCGCTTTTTGCCTTCATCCCTCATACATAGAGACAGTGGCTATTTTGAGCTGTGGCATTCAAAACCTTTGYTGATAAAATCCTTGCAGTTAAGAATTTCTGTACAGAAAGGTATATTAGTCCCGTGCAAAAATAAAAGAAATCAATTATCACTAGGTTTCTTTGCATGTTTAATGCAAAGTCAGGAAAAAGACTAGCACTGTAAAGTTCAACTTATTACCTACTTTCTGTCATCTATGTGCCACTGTAAGTATTCATCGTGTTTTTCAGAATTCTCTTTCTCATCTGCACTCCTTCAAWCCTAAACTGAACAGATTGATCTCTTCTAGAAGTTCCCAAGATTCCAAGATTCCAGATCCCAAGATTCACTGAGAAAGCCCTTTCGCCACCACATTGGAGAATCCAGCTGGGTGTCTGGTAGCTGAACTATCTCTTCTAATATGTTCTATGATTGGCATGTTTGCAGCTACATACTTACCTAGCTATGGTGGTGATGAGGCTTTCTGTTTTGACATTGTTTACTTTTTCCTAGAYTCAGACATCATCTGCAAGGAGTAGAAAAACCCAATGCCCATCCCATTACCTTGACAAATGCTGTGGACCTGGTAGTGTACATACTGTATTTGACATAAATTCCCTTCATGGATGTTAAGGCAAGGATAAAAAAGAGAACTTCCTCTGCTGCACTGGAGAGGTTAATTCCATGAACTGAAATGTTGTAGCTATGGATCTGAAGACAGAACAACGTTCAAACAAGAGGAATGTATTTGGTGGGGCCAGAGATGATTTAAGACAAAAGCAGCTGTTTGTCATACAGATGAGTTTATCTTGCTATAGGTGAATAACATCATCATTCATTTTAACAAAACCGATGTGCAAACATTTGTGCAAAACGTGAAAGAACCTTTTCTGCCTGATGAAGCAGCATGATGTTATGCATATTTTTTAGAGTGACCTTTGTGAACTCTAGCTTAGAAACAAAGTTTTTATTTACCTCTCGCACATATCAGTCATAGCAGACATTATAGTCATAATATTTGTTACCTTCACCATCAGTTTGATGGTGATTTACACATGTGTGGTCACTATTTGGACTTCCAAAGACGGGCACAGATGGTCACAGTGGATGAGTTTTAGTTTTGGAAGTATAATTATGGTCCAAATTATCAGGCAGAAGATATTTTAGCAATTTAAACAAGGTAGATAATCACTTCATAATTAGTTTGTGTGAAGATAAGGTTTCTTAATCTTCATGCTCCTCCATTTCCTTGTATTGGGGAAAGACGAGYAAAAAGAACATTGGTGTATTTGTCAGAGTGATCAAAATCAGAGGAGGTATTCAAAACTCCTTCTTTCAAATACCACTGCTTTGAATACAATACTATTGAAAAAATTGGTAACACTTTTGAATAATATACCAGTAGTCATATAAAAAATGATACCAGTTTATGAAAAGCAATTGTAAGGTTTACAAGACAGAGCTGGGCGTGCAGTGGACTGAATGCATTGTGGTGCCAATGGAGAAGATATGTAATCGTTCCCTTAAGCCATGAGATCAAAGATTGTGTGCTTTGGCAAAAGTGAGATGTCACATCTTTTCGAATCGATGCTGGTGAGTGCAGATGCCTTTCTGAGGACTGGGTATGTCTGGGTAGGATTGAGTGACGAGACATCCAGTAAACACTTTTCACAATCATACTACTGATCACCAGTTCTCATGTTCTGTCATTTCTTAAAATTATTTCTATCCTTTATTGTTTGCAGTGAGAAAAATACAGGTAAAAAGGATTGAGGGATAGAGTGCAGTTTAAGCCAATAGGTTCAAAAGGCAGGAGTGTTTTACTGTATTTTGAATTCTTTCCTGTGAATACAAAGTATGTTAACTGTATGTGTTTTAGGTTCTACCTGCATCTCTTCTCATCCATATATCATCAGTTTTAACACAGGATATAGCATGACTGGCAGACAATCTGGAATCAATCTTCATCTTTATATTTAAAATGCTGCTGTTTATCTTTAAAATGCTGCTGAAAAGTTTTAGAAGTTGCAAGGTCCTGAACTGGAAAGAAAACCTTGGAAGTAACAACGAAGAAGTATTGGAAAGACAGACAATAATTTCAGAGCCTTCTCTCTGAATCCTGTTGTGAAAAAAAGCATATATGCCATCTCTCAGAAAACCATTCCAGTGGAATAAAGTCTTCCTCATTTATTAATGCAACCAGGAATCAATGGGGCAGATTTAATTATCATTGTAATTTTCAAGAAGTGAAAGATGGTTGCTTTATAGACTTCATATGCAGCTCAGAAGGGGCTCCAAACACAGCTGCATTTGTTTATAATATACTGCTGCTTTTTAAGAGGGTGCATCTGAGATACTGCACGTACTTGAAGACCTTGTGCTTCATAGCTAGAAGATTTTTATCAAAAGCCCTGAATTCAATGTATTGCAATTTTGTTCTCTGATGCTTTTCTAAGCATTAGAAATCACAGTCTGTAGATGGTTTCCAAATAACCACTCTAGGAGAAATCTCCCACATGTATATTAATAGGAATAATATAAATATTCCACAAATATTGAGAGGCAAATATAGGGCAAATCTGTGTTTTGTTTTTTCTGCATTTCAGCCATATCTGACATTCAACTACAATATTTTGCATTCCTTTATCTCTGATATTCAGTATCATACAAATGCTTTMCCAACATCCGTGGGTTAAATCTCAAAATATTTCTGAAAGTAGGATTCATGTGTGCCTATCATTTATAACTACAATACGTAACTTTCTTATCATTCATTATGTCTTACTGTTTTCTGAATTAAATACAGCAATCCTAGCAGGGYTTCTAATGGACTTTTCTGCTCTCATATAGCATATTCTGATTGGAAATGTATGTGTTTTTAATGTTTTTCGTATTTCATTGTTAGCTAGAAGACAAAAAATGTCTTGCTGCTTTTCTTCAACAACAAAATYATGGATTAGCATAATCATCATCAACATTCTCATCAGCATCACCATTGTAGGGGACATGGGGGACGTGGAATCACAGAACAGCTCAAGCTGGAAGGCATCCATGATGATCATAGAGTCCATGTCAGATTATATTTATAATATTATTGGATCTTGAGAGCTGCAGAGTTCCTGCTGATTTCTAGAGGAAATCAGGGCTGAATTAAGCAATAGGCTCTCAAATTTATTAAATACTCCTTTTCAGCTCATAGATACTACATCTTTTAGATGCTGTACAAGAAAAAAGGAACAGTTTTTAACGCCGACTTTGAAGAATTTACAAATAATATCTATCGAGACTTTGCTTCCTCCCCTAAGGAAATTGTTTAGGGACATTCAATCATTTTCTATTACAATTTACAAAAGTTGTTAGGCTTGAATTTATTAAAAAATCCATTGCCAAAGGCTATAAACAAACAAAGCTGTTGTGAGATACAGATTGTCCTGTTTTATTCCACTGAGGCATACTGAGCACTTTACTGATGAACAGAATAAGCAAAGGTTTCAGATTTGGCTCATATTCCCTAATTGTSCATAATTATTCAAGAGTATTTTAAAGTACTTGCATAATCTAAGTTGGTGGAAAATGAAGGTGGATTCAGGCAAGGCTTCCAGGCTGATTTCCATGAATACCATAGGTCCCCCAAACTCACAATAAGCTTTTCACTCAAGGACTGATATCCAAGGTCTTCCTGCGGCCAACAAGACGCAACCAGCATTTCTGGCTAGATTTCTTGACTGCAAGAAACGTGCCTCAGTCCTGTGAAGTACTGACTATTTTATTCTCCCCTAGAAGTCGAATGGAATTGTTTAAAGTGCCCAGCAGCTCTGAGGATCAAGCCCACAAAAATTGCTATTGTTTGGAGATTGAATTGTGGCAAACCCTGCTTTTGTACCATGAGTTCATTGCTATATAAGTTCACATTTCCCCACAATTCCTGCTGGAACWTATTTTGAACAGCAAGCCCCCATGTATTATTTGTTCAATCTGGTGCTASTTTAGACATATTTTGTTTTGTTTTGGTTTTGTTCACCACCATGGGGTATGGCCTTACTTTCACTAGATAGGAAAAGACAGATGATTCCAGGATGCCATGCATCAAAAATCAACTGAATAGCTAAGACTCTGTTTCTAAAGCATCTATCCCTAAATATGGGGACTGAAATTCTAAAATTACATGCTTTTTGTATTTTTCAGCTATTTTCAATTTTTCAAGGTTCCTAATTTTTAATTTTCTTCCATTGATATTAGTATAGTATTTGTAGCTACTTTCTGTCCACCAGCAACAGCAATAGCTGTGTCTCCTGCTTCAGCAGGGAATCTAAATGCAAGCCTTTCTCTGAGCACAAGATAATCCCCCTTGTACTCAACAGGGCCATTTTTTAAAAGTTGAAATACTCTACTGAATGCTGGTCCAAAACGATCTGAATAGTGGGAATATTTTTTTCATTTATTTATCCAATTTGTCTTGAAGGACAAGGAGGAAAATTTTGTCTATTAAAAAAAAGCATAAGAAGCCCAAGTGATCTTTTTCTTCTTAAAGCAAACTTGCAAAAAACTTCCATGGAAGGTTAGAAAACCCACACTGTTTGCCAAAGAGAAATTTCTAATCACTTAGGTAAATATGGGAGGTAGACAGGGTAAATACATATCCAGGTTAGGCTAAATAATGAGGCGTTTTAGAGGAATATTTCTTGAGTTAAATATATTTATGCATACACACACATGGATATTGGTTCCTGAAGAATACGTATTTTGGTATACTACCTCAGAGCCATAGCAGTTCTTTGGTGAAAGAGGCTGGCAGTTGAGGAATCCAATTTAAAAATCCAATTGAACAAATCATAACAATAACAAAAAACAAAAAAATCCCCCATGTGCCCCATATAAATTTGATAGAATCTCAGCATAACATTAGCAGCTTGTTCATTTGGATGATGTCAAGTTAGAAATAAATTGGTTTTATTTAAACAGCCGTTTCCATTGTGATGAGTTTGTTATATAAACATTGCCTTAAAATCCAGACCACACCTGGCAAAATCTTGCCTGCCATACACTTTCTTGTATGATAAAAATTAAGAAAGGAAACTTGAAAAAATAAAACTACTCGAATTATTTTCATTTAGAAAAACCTAAAGTAGTTTTTTAAAAGTGAAATTAATCCTGTAGGCAATCTTTAAAATTTTCTTGTGGACAGTTGAAAGCTACTATATGTTGTTATTCATTCTATTTAAAATACCTCTGTTGGCAGACAAACCTCAGAAAGCTTTGCAGGAAGGTATTTTAATTTATGAACTCTAGAATGATTACGGAACACTGAGGAAACATGAAATATATGTTCTGAAAAGTGTCATAGATTGAAAACCTTCTAAAGGAGCATTAAAAATCAAATTCAAATGAAGGTGTAAAAAAGAAGGTAAATATAAGACAGAAAGATCAATATTAAGCTATTGTTGATTACAGGCAAAAATATCTTTCAATTTTGAATTTCATCAGTATCTGGGAAGCAGTTCTAATAAATGAGGGTGTTACTGACATCAGTTTTTACTTAAAATGAGTAAATTATAATGTAGAGAAAAATATCCCATTGCCTCTTCAGACAGCTGTGTATATGAGTGCAACTGGAGAGTGAGAAAGCAGATATCACATTTTTATTGTTTAGAAGCAGAGAGATGCTAATAGTTTTTAATTATGATTTGTGTTTCTTTTATCCCAGTAATATTTTTATTTCATGGCTAAGCTTCCTGTTTCTATGTAAGCTTCCTCTGGAAGCCAAACTGCTGAGTCCACTTTTAGAGACATAAATGCCACAATATAAATAAGGTTAATTAAAAAAAAAAAAAAAAAAAAAAAAAAAAAAAAAAAAANAAAAAAAAAGAAAAAAAAAAGACATTTTGTTTGGGGTATGCCACAGCAGATAAAAAGCCACTATGCAGCTGTCTGGTTGAAAACCTTCTAACTGAGCACTGATAAAATTTATCACAGGAACACAGTTGAGAATGAGGAACTTCTCAAAGCAACTTCTCAAAGCCTGTGGTGAAACGTGTAACAGCTGAATAGCTAAAGGATGCTGTAGCTTGACAATGAAATGGGGGCAAAAAAAGGCTAATTATGTTAGGAAAGGTTTTTTTCATGGGCTGTGGGGTTTATTTACTGAGATCATTTGAACTGTTTAGTCCCCAGAGCCAGAGCAGAGGGTGGGGTGCCTTGTCCCTGAACCCTCCCAAAGAGCTTGCCTTCCTCCTGTGCTTGTGACACACCTTGAGCAGGAGGAACAATGAAAGACCAAGGCTGGTACTAGCACTCAAAACAATCTGATGCTGGACTTTTGTCACTTGAATGTTCAGCTCTTCCTTCCTGCTTTAATTATTTATTTTTAGAGTAGTCTGGAAATTAAAAAAATAGGAAGATTTTTTTGAGTATCTCTGACTCCAAAGCAGAATATCACCAAAACCCCTCATCATGTAAGGTGTTTCAGTGAACTCAGAAAAGGTCTAGAGTAATCGAAATGCAATGTAGTTTAGTTCATTAAATGAATATATATGTAAGGTTTCTCTTTCTATCTCCAGTTGCTCTGTGCTGCTTGCTACTTGAGATGGTAAACTCGACTCATGGATACCTGAGTCCATATGGGTATTTTTTAGTTCAGTTGTCCAAGGGTCTGGAAACTCTAAAAAAGAAGAGTAGAAAGAAATCCCCAAAATCAAAGTGAAACATCCTCTCTTTCAAAGAATGATCTGGATTAAAGGAGCTGCTGAGAAGAACGAAGAGCTGGAGGGTTAAGCAACAGCATAAGGGCTTGTGAGATAATCAGGCATGGAATGGGGGTAATTGGTGACTTACACAGATTTTGCTCACATGTAGCTGACACTCCTAAAAGTCTGCTGATTCACTCTATGAAGGATAGGTTCTGCTTTCTCCTTGGCTGACATTTACAAGCAGCATAAAGGAAAATGACAGTATTTTACACCTGTGTTGCACATGTGTAAACGGCTGTAGGAAGAACACAACAGCTGCAAATCAGGTCCAGAGATTCTGAATGAGAAGAAGCAGAAGGTTCATAAAAGAGCATAAGCTACAGAGTATTGCCAATGTGGATAAAGAAAAGAGACAGACTATGAGAGGAAAAGGTCAAAGGAAGTGTGTGAGAGAGAGAGAGGGAAAAACTGGAACCAGGTTCACAAAAAAATAAAAGGAGAGGAAAAAAGTTGGGTTTTTTTTTTTTTTTTTTT
>NW_026623760.1:31261-89361 GCF_030028575.1 Malurus melanocephalus | reverse complement strand
AGAGATCAATTTAAAATACACCTTTCAGGTGTATTATTGCAGGGAAATTATATGAAGAGATTAGACAAAATGACTCCCAGAGTGAAAAAATCCCATTGGGACCAAATCTCAGATTTTCTTCCATGGTTATCCTGGGCACATGAAACGTATTTTTGAAATCTTTGTCCTCTGTGTGCCTTTTCATGACAGGGCAGCCCTCCTTGCATTATATGGGGTATTTGTTTAGTATCCTCTGAGCCAACAATGGGAAGCCAGGCTCTATTCCAAACAATCAGGGAGGCATAAGAGTGGAAGTGCTGATTAACGTTGCAGGACTGGCATGTCATAATTAACAGTGGGATACAGCTGCTTATGTGCCAATTCTGCATGGCATGCTGTCCCTTCTCTCCAGTGCAGTTCCCATCCCACTTCTAAAGTGCAAAAGGAGAGATTATTCACCAGGSTGGTAGACACACTTCTGTTCTTAAGAAGTTATCTGTTCTTAAGAAGATATCATTAATCTTCTGTCAAGTTGGCAAGGGTGRGTTATGTGGATGCAAGTATTTTGCAAGGCTACAAAAAAAAATTTAAAGAGAGAAAGAGACAGAAAGAGAAGGTGCTCTCCTGGGGTTACCATTGCTACAGTACAATACAAATCATTTTAACATGACTGGTACTCAAAAAATCCCTTTTAAAAGGTTTTTTAAGCATCTTTCCAGAAAAGTGGAATATAAAATGGGATCCTTAGACTAATATAAATTTTATAATCCTGTCTATGAAACAGATAGTTGATATATGAGGTGCAAAATGTATCTCGTGTCTCTAGTGGCTGTACTGCACTGTTCACCTGGCTATTGCTACAGGCATAAATGTCTGAAAGGAAGGGGAAGAAAGTGATAGTGGGTACAATATGAAGGGTTTTCAGAAAGAAGGTTTGCTAGATAGTCACAGCAGTTATGAATAGCAGTATATAGATAGATATGTTTCAATATATCTTATGTAGGTTAGTTTAAGTATGCGTACTTTGAAWTCTGCTTGGGCCTCATATATTTTATGTCTTTTCTCCTGTCTCAGCTGAGATATCAGGACACAGAAGAAAACAGGAATACTCATCTCCAAGGATTTCTGCTTTGGAAACAATCATGATGTCTTTACTGTTGTCTTGGGTTGATTTTGTGCCAATTCTGTATTCCTATTCTGTTGGCTTGTATGCCCAAAAAGTGTCTGCACCTTTAAATGCAACCTGGAAGAAGGGGCGAGGGCGGCTCAGGCAGTTTGAAAGCYGGGGCTGCCACACAGCCGCTTGCTTGCGGAGCTCAGCTCGTTGGCTTTTGAGCTCAGCTCCGGCTGCAGGAGGTCCCTGCTCGCTGTATGCCACGGAATTGCCTTGTTGCTATTTAGCTAGTTCGGTTTTGTTAACTTGGGCAAATAGTTTTTTTCCTGGACAGACCCCCTCTGCAGCTGCTTTGATTCTGCTTCTGGAGCAACTCAGCCACGGCGGGGAGAAGCCACGTGGCTCCATCTTGTCCCAGATTCCGGAAGAAGCCAAGCCGGTGACAGAAGAATACACTGAGCCCTCTGTTTCATGCACAATGAAGAAAGGATCCATGTTTTTGCCACTGTTGCTGGAGTGGCCATGTGGGTTTTCCTTTTTTTTTTTTTTTTTTTGGTTTTTTTTTTTTTTTTTTTTCCTGGGGGTGGGAGCAGCCATATTTTTCTCTGCACCACTGGGTGAGCTATTCTGGGGGTGGCATGTGCTCCTGAGTTACTGTTTTATCTGTGTCCTGTGGACGCTGTATTTTGTTAATAAACTATTTTTTTTCTCTTCATTTTTGCCCAAACATCTATTTGATATTGGTGGRAAAAAATATCAAATTTTTCACTTCAGAGTAAACACTTGCTCTGTAACATTTTTCACTGAAAACATTGTCTCAAAGCAAGACAACTGTCTTAAGAAACTCCAGTGAAATAGCTCAAAAAGAAAATGTAGCTTAAAAGTCTTGTGCCCTAGATCTCTCAAAAGATGTAAGTCAAGACTGAATTATAGACATCATATTTCTACTCCCCAGTGATGTAAAATACTTTTTTTTTCAGTTATGCAAAGTGAYACTAAGCAAGATTTTAAAGTGGAATTTTCTTTTTAGTATGATTTAATAATAATTGTTTGCTTTGGAAAATTAAAATGGACATTTAAAAAGGGGAAGAATATGTTTACAACTCCATAATCAAAAATTGCTGTCTGTCTCAATTGCCTTGTGATCAGGAGTAGAAGTACTCCAATAAAGTCAGGTGGTCAAATTGGCCTGATAAGCCCAAAAACTATGTGATACGTGTTTCATATGGTTATCAGAACGATAAATACTTTCTTTTTAATTTCTTTACTCAAAGCATTAATAGTGATTTGAGAGCTAAAGCATAGCTGCTGTTTCTTTCATTTCTCCCAACAAGAGTCAGTTGCTTTTACAAAATTTGCTTATATTATTACTTTGCCCAAGATAAGGCAAAATTTTATTCTGCATAGTTTTCAAAGGTCACACAATGATTGTTGATTTTATTTAAATCTAGAGACTTTTACTAAATTAATTAAACTAAGCACTTTTTTCTCCCACATTTTGCCTGGGTCATATTTTTGTCCTACCTTGAGTAAGTGTAGAAAAGATGACAAAGGTTAGAATCATAACATGCATGCAATCCTCAAAGAAATTTTAAATAAAGATTCCTTAAGGGATTGAAGGCAGTAGTGATGTAAGTGAGAATTCAGAAAACAAAAAACCTAACATTTCCCAGTTGTTTTTTTTTAACTCAGTTAAAGCTGAATTGAGTTTAGACTTTAGCTGTAATTTCAGACTATCAGGAAGTTCAATACACTTAAAAGAGGAGGAATATGGTTGGAAAATGGGAAGGGATTTGCTTGCGAATGKAAACCAGCATGTTGTCTTTACTTCCTTTACCAGATTTTGTAAGTTTCTCGTAAACTTCCTGAAACTTGTAAGCTTCAACCTTGCCTGTCCAGTGAAACATAGCAGGATGCAACCTGATTTGTGTCTGTTTGGTCCTGTGTAATTTGGCAAAGATATAACCTCAGGTTTGTAATGGCAGGAGGGCTGAGGGTTCAATCCACCACTCCCTAGGTWCTGGATTTATACCTGGAAATGTACTTACTGGACCGATATTTATGGTGAGGTCAGGCAGCCACCTTAAGAGATGGGTAAGAATGACTGTCTGCAAAACAGTGGAGTTTTCAGACTTCTCTTCAGACTCTCTCTTTCTCTAGAGTAGAAAGAGTTAGCAGAATACCCGAATGGTTGAGAATACTCATATTACAAGCACACACTTACTCATTGCCGTTTATATACATTTGTTCTTAGGCCAACAATGTCCTTCTCTTGCAGTTGCTCATTACTACTTCTGTATTTATAGTCTGCCATCATATCCCTCCTCAAGTTTTGCAAACTAAAAGAAGCCAGATCCTTTTCATTCCTGCTCATGAGCCAGGCTCCTGATTTCTCTGTCTGCCTTAGCAGGCTGCCTTTGTCCATGTGCCAGCCCTGGTGAACCTTTCGCCTGACTAGTCATAGCTGTGCATGTTATTTCAAATGTATTTTCATGCGTGCTTCACATACTGGAGAGCGTACTTCTGAATTTTTATGGGAATACCTCACCTAGCACTTTTTTCTTGCTTCAGTATTGAAAACTCATGATCTTACAGTGGATAATTAGTCTACCAGAACCTTTCTCCTGATGCATTACTTCCAACTGATAAACTCCAGCTGATAGCAGAAATTCCTGCTATAAGTTCATGCTGTTGCACTTTGTACTATGAAATTTCATCACATTTCTTTATCTGCACTCTTTAAGGTCATCCAGTTCTTCCTCTGAATAAGGCATCACAAAAATGCTGCCTTACTGCACTAACTGTTAAAATAAGCAGGCCCATGATTTTTTCTTATGGGTTACAAACTGAACCTCATCTGCTTGTCTCATAGCTCTGCAGCCTGGTGATGTTCTGCTCTGGACCATGCTCCATAAGCAGAGTATTTCTGGGAACTGTACTACATTGTTTTTTCTGAGGAAATGCTTTTCAGTTGCAGTTTTTGGTAGACTGAGAACAAAAGATAGCAGAGTGAGAGAGTGACTAGCAAATTAAGGACAATGATTTTTAGGTGTGCAGCCATCCTTTTTTTTTCTTTTTCCTTTTTTTTTTTTTTTTTTTTTTTTTTTTTTTTTTTTTTTTTTTCAAATTTCTACCTTCTTACATGGATGTGAGTATAACGCAATCCAGATGTTACTGGCTTCTGTTCAGCACAGCCCTTGTCTGAAAGGGAAGTGTTAAATTGAAGTCAGGCTGGAAAGAGAGGAGAACAGGACTCTGGCAAACAAAAACAGGATCGGGAGCAGCAGCAACACCAACTTCCCATATTAGCAGGGGTCATGCTTCTTTCCTCAAAATGAACTGCATTCCACCTCCCTTACACATTGCAGAGGGGCATGTCCTTGCCTGGATGCCGTCATGGGTGCATTGGTCCTAAAGGAGCTGAGGCAGCTTGCTTCATCTTGGGATCTCAGGACCAGGAGAATTGTTCCAGCTCCTTCTTCAGCTACTTGAGTGAATTTAAAAAAAAAAAAAAAAAAAAGAAAAGAAAGAAAAGTGTGAATGATAGGCTGGGTTTTAGGATTTTTCTCACTATGGTGGCAAGTGAAGGTCATTTGACTGACTTGAGACTGTATTTATCAGACTGTATTTATGTTACAGTATTAAGATTTCTTCTTGGAATAACCACAAGACTGAATTTACTGCATGTATAATTTGTGGCTTGTGGATAACTATCACAACACCCGTCTTGCTTTTGAATCACTGATATGTTCTTTAAGTTTCAATCAATTTTAATATTGTTCCTTGGTCTCTGAAACACCATTCCATGTTATGAATATAGATCTATCTGCATAGATTTTTCACAGAGGGTGTGTGACAAAGAGGAGGGCTTGAACAAGTGTCAATAACTTATTGTTCTGAAAATATATGTTCTAAACTTCTCTAAACACCAACGGATTTTTTTTTTTTGAGCCAGAGCTGAATTTTTTCCAAGTCCCTTGCTTCATTATTTGTACATTTGATTTAATATTTTCATGTTATGAACTCAACATTTCTAAATGTTGTGCCATGGAATCCATTTAGAAAATGCCGTGTGTTCCCAGAGAGAATTTTGTACTCTTCAATACTCTTCATCCTACTGTGCTTTCTTCCATTGTAATATTATTTGCTGGGCAGGAGTTGTGCTTTGGCTTCTGCAATAGTTTAACAGGGAAAAGCACATAATAAATAAACTTCCAAAATGTGCAATAACTAACTTTTAAGACTACCATTAAATCCTTTTAAAGCAGATTGATTAGGTTTCCATTTTGTACATTTCTTCATATTTTCATCTGAAGTGTTTCTTTAGGCTATTCTGCAGCTGTGCTCATTTTCCTGAACTGATAGTCATTCAAATCCATCTTGTGCTATTGTAACCTGATGTTAGCCCATTAGTTGCAATCTGTGGAAGGAGAAGAAGACAAATTGTGTCACTATTCCTTATCAAGGGACCACACAGTTGTTTACCACTTTGACTCTGTGATGGATAGTTTTCTTGAGAAGTGACAGGTGTGAGACTGGAAATTTAGAAGGAAACAATGCAGGAGCTCAGAAACATTTTGTTATTGACACTTGGTAGATAGTGACAGAGTGTTAATCAATCTCTTGTGTTGTTTTTAACACCCCATTTCTTTTTTCTTCAAGATGCAGTTTTTCTCATCAGACTGACATGGCAGGAAAAAGGTTCAAGTAGATAGCAGACATTTTTCCTTTACAGAGTTCTAGACACAAAATGTCAAATTCCATGAAAAAATACATGTTTGTTTCCTTTGGCAACTTTTTTTAAGTCTTAGAAAATGGGTCAGAGGCTGGAAAATTAGAGTTTAAATATCTGAAATTATTTCCAACTAAATATCCTTTCTTAGAAAGAGAAATAGTATTTTTAAACTTTAATATCAACAGGCTTTTTACCACTATGTTTCCCCAAATTAACTTACTGAAATTAAGTTGCCATCTCTTATTATTTCATTCCTAAATGTAAGCTTAAGTGATAAAAGAAAAACCAAATACCCTGAAAGTTAAATGATCTCATTTGAGCTCTGCTAAAAGCCACGTGGTGTGAGGAAATGCAGATCCAGGAAGATTTATGCTGACATTTCAGATTTGGTTCCTCTTGGACCTGCGGAAAACTGAATAGTGATACAAATTTCAGAGTTTTCAAAAAGGTTAGAAGTGGTGTTCAGTATGCTTGGCAAGCACAGAAAGAATGACAAGTTTATGTGTGCCCTGAGGTTCATRGTAAATAAGGATATCTGGTTAGAGCAAGAATTTAGTTCAAAGAGATGTCAATGAACATGAGAGTCCTGGTGCACCGTTATGAAATGAGTGGCTTTGGTCCAAAGAGGTCACAGTTGAAATAACAAGATGACAGGTGAGTAGGACTTTATTGCCATTTACTAAAACAGGTAAAATTATACAAAAAAATTGTGACTGTCTTGAGAMCTCTAGGGAGCTCACAGGAGCTGAAGACCAACCTCTACCACCATAATCTCACATCTGATCTACAGGGTATTGGTAATTAATCTTAGTTTTGAATGTATCTGTTTGCTTTATTTCTTTGTCCTGTCCTGTTACCTTGTATAAACCAAGTTTTTAAGCAAATATTGCTGCTAACAGTAAAGGGAAAATTCTAAGTACACTAGTGATGCTTTTGAGTGGTTCCACAATGAAGGACCAGCTTGTTTATACTCTGTGTTTTATATCGACAGTGTAAACATTTTATGTATATTTGGTATTGAATAAATAATGTGTTTTGTGACAGGAAAAAAACCCAGAAAATATGCAATCACTCATTTTAGTAACTTGAGGGTTGAGTGCCCTGCTCATGGTTTGTTCTAAAACATTCAGAAACATCCAGCAAAGCCTTCACACACAGGTGCCCCAGTGGCCATTCAGACGTTTTCAGATGTGGTCAAGTGTTATATGGTAAGGAGGATGTTCCATGCGGCCCTTCAGCTCTTGAACTTTGGCACAAGAGGTTGGTAAGTTGGTGTAAAGGCAYATTTGATCCCTAATTCAAGTTTCCAAGGTCTTTCCAAGATCTGGAAAGAACAGACTCTGGATACATATTGCCCCTGTCTCCTCACTTCTCTTCAAAAACTTGCATCTGTTCTGTCACATCCTCTCTGCATGGCTGTGCCGTGCAGGTGTTGTGGGTTTAAAACCTGATTTTTTTCCCTAACTGGGCGGAAACACCATAAATGTTGTGGTTTGAACTGTSCCCATGACCTTCCCTCCCTTCCCCCTCACTGGAGAGGGAGAAGGGAGAGCGAGAGCAAAAACCCAATTAACCCGAGAATTTATGGCTTTGAGATAAACATAATTGGAAGAAAGATACCTATGTGCTCCACAAAGATAGTCAGACAGGCTGCATAACTTAGGTTGCAAAATAGATTTATTCCTACACACTACTAAAAAAGTATTATGGCACTGGGTGGGAAAACAGAGATAGGGATATTTACAAAGAGAAGAAAAATAAAACGGACATTTTAAGACACCTGTTACACTTTCCCGGGGACCCATCTCTTCCCAGGTCCCCAGTGCCTCTTCACCCCCCCATGTTGTCCCTCACACAAAGGGGGGCACGAATGAAAGTCTAACACAGATCAAAACACTCAGCTGTTGTCCAAGCGTTGTAGGAGAAAACRTTCTTACAGCTCCAGCTGTGGGATGCGTCCTTTCCGAGAAACAGTCAGTGTAAACTGCTAATAGCAGGAAAAGGAATTTCTTTACCTCACAGGAGAAAAGAAAAKAAATGTCCTTCAAGGCCCATGTTGTTTTTTCAGCGACGTGAGTCCGATTATCACAAACCTCCGGGCAGAACACAAAAGACAGCTTCTTCTACATCAAAACATCATGGGGGGAGCAAACGTCTTCTCTATTTCTGGGCTTCATAATCAAAACAGTTCAGTCCTCAAAAGGCCAGGGTTTTTTTTTTTTTTCCTCAACAGCAAGGTCGCTTTACTTCTCTATACAGGTCTCTCTCAATATGATGAAAATAGTCCTTTTMAAGAACAACTTATCTCCTCCATGTTCAAGAACCACAAGCAAGCCAGTAAGCCAATAAGCCAATCCCATCTTCTCCTTACTGTTCTGTGATCTTTAGGTCTCCATTTTTCTCCTTACAWCTCCTCACCCTCCTGCTCTGTTTTTTCCCAGTGCATGATACTAAAACTACATGCTATCAACCTAAGCTAACATGGCGGCCGCTCTATCTTGTTTTGAATTCTTTCTTAAATACTACAAAGCACATCATCACAGAGGTGTAACCAACCTGTATAATTGGCCCAGGCCTGATGGTCAGCCTGTCCATCAACCCAGAGCCAATGATGGATTGGCTCTACACACAGGAGGGGGGGTAGGGCTCCTTCTTCAGAAGAAGAAGAAGAAGAAGGAGACACCCCCTAGAGCTTCTCTCAGCAGCCATCTTTGTGGTTTCTCTGTCCCATCCCCCACCACCAAAAATTGGACCAAGCAAAACCATGACAGCAGGGAAGAGTTATGATGTACACCATATAAGCTTCTCCTGTCTGATATTCACACAAGCTACTCTCACCTCCACTCTGGGAAATGGCAAATGCTAACACTCTAGGATGGCAAGTGATACACCACTACAGTTGTAAAATGTCTCTATCAAGTTTCCACATTAGCTTGATTTTACCACTTTCCCCTTGTCCTCTGAGTTTAAGTAGCTGCCAACGAAATCTCAGAAAGGTCTATTAGATTTGAAGCTCCTGTCAGACAGAACTGTAAGAATATTTATCATGTGAGCTTTATATATGAGATTTGAGAAATTTTTTTCTGTCTAAATCACATTCAGGTTCTATGGAAAAAAACATTATCAATCAACAGCAGCACTATAGAAAATGAAAAATTCTTATGCACAAGCATTAAGTAGCAACTCCTCACACAACACTTGCCCTTTAGCAATACCAGCTGACCACCCAGTTCAGCACAATACATACCAGCAACATCTGTTCCCATGTCACTGTGGCTTTCCTGAGCAGAAAGGTACTTCGTGTGCTTTATAGCTCCCACGTGTCTGACACTGTTATTCCATAACCTTTCTTTGATTCCTAAGAAAAAGCAGCAATGAAATAACATACCTCTAAGAAGAAGGAGACGTATAGGTTTCTGAATGCTTGAGTGACAATTTTTAGCCATCCATGATAGACAGAATTTGATATTTTACAAAGAATTACCCAGAGGGGGTCAAATAGAGGAAGCATATCAGGCAAATATTTTACATGCTCCTGTTACTATGACTGAACTAGGTTCATGCCTAGTCTTGGTATCTAGTTGGAGATTTTCTGTAAAATACTGTAACATTGCAGCCAGGCTTCTTGAAGGTATTTGAAAACTACTGAAATCCAGCTGCTTTTCAGATAGAACAGATAAAAAAAAMCTTTTCACTAAGCATGTCATTGTTCAAAACAGAGCAAAAGATTGCATTAAGCAAAAATTACCAGGCTGCTGTATATATATTAATCATTATATCTGAAATACCTCCAAGTGATGATATTCAGCAATTGCTCTGGGTTGTCTTTGTGCCATATATTCCTAGCCTGTGGCAAACAAAGGAAATCCTGTGGCATCCAGCATTAATACAGCTTCCTTGTGCAAAGAGAATTAAACATCTAAATATCATTAAAGACCTACACTTTACAATCCTGCTTTTAGAATAGGGTTATTTTATAAAATTTCTGCTGGTTGCTATTATATAAATGTCTAGAAAAAAGGAGTGTTTGATAGTGTGCTATGTTCAGTACGTATTATGGTGGGCCTTGATTTTGATGGGACTTGATGGCTACTGTAATACAAACAAATAATAATAATGGCTTAAGAATATCAAACAGAAAAGGAGGACAGAATGACTTTTATGCTTAGAAAAAGATTAGGTCAATTGATCTAGATTTCAGAAAGCAGTAGATGAGAAGACTAGTGTAACTTTTTATTGTTGGAAGGTAGATATCTGTTAGCCTTTGATTTACTTGTGACACTGTTTAGCACACTGTCAAGTACAAAAAGAGTCAGGAGAATATAATATATCAGTGTAGTTGCTAATATTCTTTAGAAAAAGCTAGTAAGGAACAAAAAGAAAAGGCATGAGAGACTTTTTATCTAATACAATACTTTGCTCAGTCTTGAGCAATGTTCTGTCTAATAATTTTTTTCTCCCTAGTTAAGCAGAACAAGGTTCAGATAAAATAAAATAATTTTCAAATGAATTGTTAATATGTCCTGTCATGCATACCCTCCTAACAGCATATCTTTTTAGCCTGTTGAAATACTTATATGGAGAAACCTGAAAAAATTGATCATTTTGGTCTACTGCCAAAGAAAACTATTTATCAATGGCATATATTGTGCTGATATATACCACAAGGACAGATTTTTAACTAAGAACAAACATTAGGACAAGACCCTTTCCCTCCCCCTAGTGCATTAAGACAGACTGTGATGCTGTGCTCTCTTCTCCAGAACCATCATGAAGAAGCCTCAAGTCTACCTTAGTAATGCAGTTCTATTAAACACAGTTATCAGGGTGCTTATAAGATTCAAAGTCATTAATCTCACAAGTCTCCCAAGAACAGTGCCAAGCRGTTCTCACATTTATGGATGGAGAATGAAGGTGCAGTAGGTTTATGAGGAGAGTGTGTAGGTGGCTGTAGGTGGTGTGATGTGCTGGCATGCCTGGAAGGGCAGGTGTCAGATGAGTGGCTGCACCGTGTCATATACTCTTTCTCCATGAAATGTAGCCCCATGTATTTAACGAAGAGTAACAGCTTTGCTGCAGGGTAGCTGTTGACTCTGACCCAGTCCTTAACTCTCAGCATTTTCACAGCAGACATGTACTCCTCAAAGTAATTTCTGGAGTAAATACTTACTCATCAAATCAGGCTTGAGTTTCGAGAATGACTTTTTTTCTTTTGCACCTGCATGGAACAGTGTGTCATGAAAAAGACTTTGCTTCCTTTGGCAAACTAACACCATCAAAGAAGCTCAGGGAGAGGGAGTTCAAAGATGTTAGAATTTCAGGCAGATCTTGTTTGAACTGGAGAGGGCTTCTATCATTGCATCTTGGTATGCTCCAAAGGTCAGCTAGATCAGAAGTTCCGCTCAGCAGCCAATTAACATATCATTTAATAGCAGGGAAAATAGGGGAAAAAAATACAATTAAAATTTCAATAAGGAAAAAGCAAGTGACTAATATAATCTGCAAGTGCCACCTAGGAGGGCTGGGCTAATTTACTTTGATAGGATTAAATTATATTTTTTTTACTTTTGGGGAGTTTTAAGTCTTCAACTTTAATATTTATTTAGTGCATTATGGGCATTTGCATTTACTATTTCTTTACTGCATTATCTGCATTTGCATTGGCTTGTACAATAGAATTTTCACAGGACTTGACATTTTGAAGTCCTAACTTAACGCTTGGTCCAACTGCCTTTGAAGTCTACAAGAAGGTTGCCACTAAATTCAATGAGAAGTTGGATTAGGCTTTATAATCACTACAGACTCATTATAATCTCACAGATGGTAACAATCATTTAGAAGTGTAGTGTAAAAGCTGTGATACTGCTGAGATGAGTTCAGTGAGAAGCAGAATCTCTCCATATTTAACATAACTGTAACAATTCAAACAGATTTTAGATTTAGGTGGTCTCTTTGCACAGTAATATCAGATGACTCTTCCCATAATTTACAGAAAAGAGTCTTTTTGTTTGTTCCTCGTGCTGCTTGAATCCTTTAATATGCTTTTGTTTCTTTAACTTCAAATCAAATAATCAAATTTCCCTCTCTCTGTCACCACAGAAAATAGTTTTCTGCAAAATGGTTGCCTTTCCTGTTCTTTGCTAAAATGGCTGCTGCTAGGATTAGGTCTAGACTCATGGCAATTGCAAATGCTAACYCTTTTCCCATTACATTTCACAGTTTGTATACGATCAGCTACACCATGTTCTCACTGGGCAGGTGCTCAGATTGCTGAGATGGACACATTGAGGGCAGATCCTTTCAAAATGCACTAAGGCATTGCAATTGTTTTGTGAATGACTATTTATTATGGTTAAAAAAATAGAGGGTGAGTCTTTCTGCTGGGATTGAGGGGTCCCCAGGACTCAGGTGCAGGTGGTGTTCTGGCTGACATGAGAACGAAGGTTTAGATTGACCTAAATGGGATGTATGTTGCTCATGTGTAATCATGTTAAAGCTGATTAAGGACAAAATCTGAAGGTGGAAAAAGGCGGTTTCAGAAGGTCTGAGTGTTACCCATTGAACTTGCACACGAGAAAATGCTGCATGCTTGAAAAGATGTTTATGTTTTTCCTTCCAATAAGCATTCTAAAATCCTTAAACACTTCATCCAGAACTGTTGTTTCCTCAAAAATTTTGAGAAATTTCCTCAAAAGTCACTATTCCCTCTTTGGGCTAGATGCAATGAAGCTACATTGAATATCAGTGTAGTTCATTTTTATGGGTGAGAAAAAAGCTTACAATCTTCCTTCCGCAAAAGGTACCTGTTGGAGTATTTGTCAGACACCAMGAACCTAGAGAAGGCCTGTGGGCAACGTACTGTAATGACAAAACACTTTAATTGCCATTATAATTTGCCATTGCCATTATAGTTATGATTCTTTTGCATTTGTTGTTTGTCTCAGAGCTGCAAGAAAAATTTGAAAGGATAAATCTACTAATTTAGAAGGGCTCTTCATAGAACAGCAAATATTCAGGGTACAACCAAAAGCACTCATCTAGTTCCCTCATGAATTGTAATTTTTTCTTCTTTTTTTCTTCTTTTTCTTTTTTATTTTTCTGCTGTCCAATATAACAGATTATATCTCATTATGTTAAATACTGCCTTTGTGGTATGTGGTAGCTCTTTGTTTCCTATATTTGCTTCCCTTCAGGACTCAAATATGTAAAGCTTCAGAACCGATATATGCCCTTACACAAATCCACATGGAAAAATATAGAATAATCCTCCAGATCATGCTACTGTAGTAGGAATCTAGCTTAATGCAATCTTGGAGCATAGGCTAAGCCACTGAACCATTTCTGCCTTGTAACCACTGATGTGGTTTACATGAGGCACAGAGCCTGGGAAGAGAATGATTTCCTTGTAATGCAGCTATCCATACATTACTCTCTATATTGAACTAATCAATTGACTTGTTTATGATGTGCCTTATGTTTGGGGAATCTGAAATTCTGATTCACTTCAAGTCCCTTTAATTACAGTACATTCGTTGAAAACAGATGTTTTTAATATTCAACTTGAGAGTTTTATAAGCTATGCAAATCTTTTATTTGTGGTATTTTTCTGGTGCTCACAGACAAAACTTGATAAAAAAAAAATTTCAGAAGTGTATTTTATCTTGCAGAAACCCATGGGAATTCATATTCCCAAAAGTTACTTTTTCATTTGCAGACTATTAATTGTACTTCACCTTAATTTTTCTGTTTTTAAAGTTTCCCCTAGTAAGGAAATGAAGGTATAATATCAGTCTCTGATGTTTAAAAATACAGACATAATTTTTTTGCCAATTTGACTAAGTGAAGGATTGTAGTTACTAGGCAGTGTTTTGTGGTGAGACTTTTTAGACATTGTACTGCTAGGAAGGCAGAAAACTCTACCATAGCAGAACTCTTCTGCTTCTGTACTACATTGCGAAGAAGTGAATCCACTGCAATTTTGAAGGAGTCGGTTAAAGGAAGCCAGTTAAGGAAACAAAACTTAATAATGCTGAATTGCAAATATGGATGCATCACTAGATAACAGAATTTTGACAATGATTCACCTTTTCTCTATTCCCGTAGAGAATCTCTAAATATCAAACTAAGCACAAAAATACTCATGTCAAAATAACAACAGTTGTCCAGAAAGATTCATACAGATGTTGGTAGAGGAAAGGTTATTTCTAAACATCAGCCTCTTGAAAGAAATCTACCCCCAGACCAGAAAAAAACTCTCTTAGACCCATAGATATTAGAGACACCAAGAGCTATTAACTCATCCAGTCCCCAACGCTGCATTCTCAGTACTCCCTGTACATCTACCACTGCTCCTACCTCCTCTCTAATATTTCAGAGCTGATGCGTGGTTTCTACCAAAGCAGAAAACAAACATAAAAAAATCCTCTTTGAAGAAACTTATAGTGTTGCGGCAAAGACTCCTGAATGTAGGAGTTATGTAACAGAGCAAAAAAATAAAAGAAAGAATGATCATTAATGTTTTGAGAGAAACAGTAGGATGAAAATACAGTCAAATATTAACTCTTTAATGTGCACATCCTAAAAAGCTCAGCCCTTTTTTTGAAATGTTGTTTTCCTGAGACCTAATGTTGTCTTCCTTATTCTCAGGGACAAGCTGTCTTGTTCTAATCTATGCAAGGGTACCTTAGATACAGGTCCTCAGCAGCCTCTGGTAGCCCTTACTTGCTTCTTTGTTCCATATTACTGCCTTCCATTCTTTTTCCTGCCTCAATCAGTCATGCAAGAGGTCTCTCAATATATTTTTCCTACATCCGAGCTTACAAGGTGACTGTGAACTATTCCTTATACCCACCTCCTAATAATTTTATTATTTTTCTTATCTCATAGATGTCTGTGTCCCTTAGATGATGGCTGAAAGGGGGAATGGTTCTGAACCTCACAGCCCTGCTATGATCAACAGAGAACACAATTACAGAGCTCTTTACGACCCCTTCTTCAGTAAGAAATTTACCACCAAAGCCATGAGCAACTTTTCTGATCCATGAATGCTACTGAATTCAACAATATTTTCTAGTGATTGCTTCCAGAACACTGAACCAAATCACAGAACACAACTGTAAAATTATCAAGGTTGGAAAATCCCTCTGAGTTCATGAAGTCCAAAATTTAACCAAATAGGAGCATACCCACTAAAGCACATCATGAAGTATCACACCTATGAACTTTTGAACACTTCCAGGGATGGTAGTTCCACTATTTTAATGGCGGGCATGTTCCAATATTTCAGTGAAGAATTTTTTTCTGATATCCAGCGTGGACATGCACTGGTGCAACTTTCCCCTTGTCCTATTGACAATTGTCTGTGAGAAGATGCTGACCCCTGCTCGGCCACAATCTCTTTTCGGGTAGTTGTGGAAAGCAACTTCGCTTTCTACACAGCTTCTACACAGCTCCAGCTACCTCAGACTTGTGCTTCAAACCCTTCCCCAGCTCTATGGCCTTTCTCTTGTTCTTTCCATGCCAACCTTCTTTTTCTTTATTACATCATACTTTTCTGAATAAAAGTATGCTGTAAAAATAAGATGTAATTTGGTGTTTTCTTCATCTTTTAAGTATGACTGGTTTCCAATTTTTGCTTTTTTGATGAATAGTACCCCCCCCCCCCCAACACACAAAAACATGCACTAACTGGTGTTTGCAAGTTGTACCTCCTTTTCCTGGATATTCTAAATCTTCCAACTCAGGCATTAGCACTTACGTACGTGCTGAAATGCTCTCCTGAATCAGAGTCCAAATGTTTAACAACATTCAATAAAATGAATGGACATTTTAATATTTCCTCTTGTTTGTGAAGTACTCTTTCATCTCTGTATATTAGGAATGTATTTTTGGGATCATTTTGAAATAACGCTCTTTTGTTTAACCCCAAAGCAGAAACACACAGCTTTAATCACCCAGTGTGCTTTTCATTTGGAGATGCAGGAGCAGACACTAGCTACACTTTTGAAGCAATCCTGTATGGTTGTGGGTGCAAGATTTGCAAGATTGCCCCCACAGCTCAGTATGCTACTATGAGCTGCAAGATTCCTGAATGTAGGAATTATGTAACAGAGCAAAAAAAAAAAAAATAATAAAAGAAAGAATGATAATTAATCTTTTGAGAGAAACAGTAGGATCAAAATGCAGTCAAATATAAACCCTTTAATGTGTTTATCCTAAAAAACTAAAGTGCACAAGTGAGGTTTTGCTGAGGTTTTGCCTGCTTTACAGAAAAGAATTGCCTCAGAAGACATCCATCAGAAGGTCATCAAGCTCAGAATCGTCTGACAATTTTTGTTTTCCTTCTTTATAGCTCTACAGAATCAACCTCCTGGAATACTTCTGGGAATTGGCCAGTCGAGATCTTTTAAAGTTTGTTTTTATGATTTGGCTAAATTTCTGACAAAAAAAAATGAACTTGCTAAGTCATGGACTCAAGATCATGAGTCTACAACAAAACTATATAAAAATAGGTTGTACCTACTCCTACTGTTAAACAGCATTAAAGAAACAGCAGTATGTATAATATGTTGAAAGGAAAATGCCTTCTCACAACCACAATAAGAAGTGTGAGCTCAGAGTCACTTCCTAATAGTTGTTATTTTCCCTATTTTAATAAAGATATTTTAACATCTGTACTCCATGCCAGAGAGTATTGTCACTTTTTTCCACTGACTGGCTTAATGAAATGCTGGAGCAGGGGGCATAAGCACTCCTCAAACACTGCTGCTTCATGCCAAACACAACTAACCTGCAGAAGGAGGAAGCCAGAGAAAGCAGCAACCGCCCCTAATTACAGACAGAAGGCTTCCGGTCCAGAGAGGAGTGGGGAGGGTTTCAGGATGGAAAAAGGTGAGGAAGCCCATCTAGGTCAGCCAATATCTGGCTTTGAATTGGCACTTGTACCCTCAATCACTTCCACAGCCTCACACACAGACTATTTTTGTTGTCCAAATAATTGCCCAATGTGTGCTGAAAACTATTTATACTCATTGGAATTGCCTCTGTCCTTAGTGCCTCCTGCCATACAGGCTGGTTATCTTTACTAAGCTAGAGACCAAACCTCCTATGACCAGGGAGCTCTGTCATTCCTATTGCAAGTCAGCAAGAGTCTCTGAAAAAAATGAAACTCTTATTGCAGGAGAATTATATATTTCCATGGATCTTTATTATTCTGTTTGCTGAAGTATTTTCTTCATCAAATGTCATTTCATCCTCCTCTCATGGATGAGGAACAAAGCAGGAAAGCTGATGTAAAGCAGAGATACGGCACTCCTGTTACCCACTTTCTTGGGCAGATCTGACAAGCTGGAGTGTCCTGCCTGCATATGAATGATTTCCTCAATGCCAGTCTATTTTGCATCTGATTTTCACAGGGAATCTTGGATCCAACTGGGCTGGGAACATGAAGCTAAACAAATTAAGACATGAATTTCTTGTGGATTTGTCCAAAGACAACCAGCAGACCTGTGGTCACATGGAGAAGAGCACAAGCTCATTTTTTTAAGCGTTACTGGGTTTTGCAGCTTCACTCTTTGTTGCTTTAAGAAGATGAAACTACATATGTTCTCTGTGATTTGAGGTTTGGCAGCAAATACTTTGCATAGGATGGTGAATGTATGTAGCCTTTGTATACACTTTTAAGCATTTGCTTAGAACGTTGTTTTGCTCAGGCAAATTAAAAATCCTCTAGAAGGAAAAAGGGAATGCTCGTGGTCTCTGTCAGATACCTTAGCAAGCTGCACTGTAAATTAATTTTTTTTTCTTTGCATATTTCCTATGTTTGACAACAAGAATTTGAAACTTTACTAAATATGACTGAAGGTCAGAAGATCAAACAATAAATATACATAGTGTTGAAAAGGCAGAAAAAAAAATGCTCTCTGACCTTTGCACAGACAAATTTGCTAAGCTTACTTATTCTCTGAACTCTAATATTCTTCTGTGTAACAGGAATTTGCACGAACCTTTTGTTCTACATGATGAGGATAGTGGCCAAAAGGAGTCTTTAGTTTAACCACAACTTATCACTTATAGATGACTAAGTTTGTTGTAGGAATTGCTGGGAAACACACCACAACCTCCATCATACCAAAGATCAGACTGTTAGACCACAAAGGCCTATGCAGGTTTTAAAATGAATTAGTCAATGTTCCAACTGTACTTAGGCAATATGGGCAACAGCAGCCAAATTGCCAAAGGCTAGCATTACATTCACAGCAGAATCTGGACTAGTTTTACCACAAAACAGTACACAAATCAAGGATATCTATATCTATCTATCTATCTATCTATCTATCTATCTATCTATCTATCTATCTATCTATCTATCTATCTATAAATACAGGAGATAAGCAAAACAAAAGTTTTGCTGTTAATCTCATACCAAAAATTCTCTCTCCCTTTATGAAAAGCTCTGGAAGGAAGGCAAAAGTATTTAAAGCATCAAAAAGACTGATGAATAGGGGAGACCAGCGTATTCACTTAGAGATTGTATTGTCAAGGACAAGGATAATAAAGATAGCAAGAACCAGCTAAAAAAARAAGAACACTTCAAAAATGCAAATCTGTTAAATGTTGAATCTATTAATCCATGCACATTTTCTCCTGAATTGTAGTTACTCAGATATACAGGCAACAAAAAGTATTTATAATATTTGCATAATTTCAAACACCTAGCTCATTAATTATTTATTGGTTCTGGTCAAATAACTCTTGGTACTTTAGTAATTATCTTTTGTGTGAAAAGTTGCATAGTTTACAGAGACATTTCAATAGCAACTGAAGATCAGTGAGTTCCTTTAATATTACAGAGAAGAAATGACAGCTAATTGTAGGGTTGTTGTATATTTACTCTTGAAAAGTGGCAAAGCTAAAATGATTGAATTCAATTTTAATTTATTTTTAAAAGAATACTCATTTTGTCAAAAGTCTTAGCTACTTACATAGGTCCTCTGTGCTGGGCATGCAGGAAAAGGAAAAAAAAAATAGGAGAAGCCTGCAAAAGTATTTCTTGTAACATTACARACCTGTTAATAATTTTTCCTTGAAAAGGAGGCCATATGTTTGTCATGTTCCATARTATTGTCAATTATTTGGACTGGACTCTAAATAAATGAAATATTTTCTGCAGAAAGACTACAGCAGTGCAGTCTTTAACATCCTCAAGTTGGGCCCTTTTCCTTGGAGTCTGTCCCTGAAGATTGAATAGACTTGGCAAAAATTGCAAACAGGTAACTGCTAATGGACACCAGAGATACAGAAATGTGGATGCCTCCAAAACTTCTGTTGGGGTTTACTGTCTCATAGACATACATGGATTGGTCACACTTCTTTGCTTCTGGTTATCACCAGTTTAGATGAATATGTGGAGAATAAACAGCTGATGCTTTTAAACACTTATTTCCAATTATGAATACATTTAAAAAAGCATCAACTTTAGAGACTTACTATTTTGTTTTCAGTCAAATGAATGCTGAAACTTTGATTTAGTCCAACTTGACAAATAAGATCTTTGATGCATATCTTACTTTCCCTTTTATTTTGAAAGGAGGAAATATTAAAAAAAAAAGGAGAATTTCCTTAAATTTGCGAGCAACAGGGAATGAAAGTGATTAATTTGATATTCTAAATAATAACGATCAGACTAAGAAAGACTCTCATAGAGAGACCTCATAGTATGTAAAGAAATTGTCATTGAAAAAGAGGTAGCAGTGGGACTTTCGTGGTAAGGTAAATGGAAATATAAAGCTAAAATAATCATTCACAGATAATGAACAGGCAACAGTAAATTTTAGGTACRAGATTTTCATTCAAAATAGTGCTCAAATCATCCATAAACTTTCACACTTCTACAAGCCAATGAGGAAGGACTGAACCTGATGACCACTTTAGGAGGCTTCCAGCCTGAACCATAGACTGATGCCAGTCTTGGCTAGTTCACAGATTTCAGTGGGAATAAGACTCTAGTTCTGCTGTCATTTGAAATAATACTTCTAGATGCCAGTGTGATCTCAAAGAAAGTGTCTTTGGAGCCAACATACAAACATAAAATATAACACGGAACAGATATCTGATTTAGGTATATGAATTTCTGTGTATAGAGAGACAATATGCTTTTCCACTTCAGATTTTATGGAGAATTTCCTAACTGCATCAGAGCTGACTCATAACATGATGTGCCACGGTAAGTGAGACACAGTTGCCTCTAAGAATAAGGCAGCTCACTTGCTGMCACACTACAATTTGTTGAGTTAGAAGCCCAAGTCTAAGAGGCAAACTCTACTTGTAGTTAGATGGTATAGGTTTTTTTTAAACTTTGTTTAACAAGATTCTGTAAATTTTTTGGTTAAAGAGCTTGACTTCTCTGAAAAAGTTCAAAATACATAATTTATTTATGTATTTATGTATATATAATTATACAATATATAATTTCTTGGAAACAATTTAAACTACTTTGAAAATATATTCAGTATTTTTGAATACACATGCCATGCTTCCTTTTGTGTGCAATAGATTTAATATTCTTTGTACCAAATTGAGCAATTAATTTGGACACATTTGGCAGGAAGTAAGTTTTTGTATGTATAGGAATTATTTAAGTAATGCAATGAATGTGGCWGTTCAGTCAGATATTTGTAAATGAACAAGGATGGTTCCCCCTATTTTCCTTCAGGAGAAAGAAAAGTTGTTTTATGAGTGTAGTGTTTTAAACATTTTGGAATGGTAAAATCACTCAGAGTCTGTGTGAACATTGTGGTATATCACAGCAATACATTTGCTGTCAAAAGTGAATTTAATTGAACAGAAGTTTCTTTGCTACCACTTGCTCATGAGACCATAATGATCATGCAGCTGGCTAACCAGATTTGTAAATCTTAATRGATGGAAAGATTCTGGAACATCAATTTCATAAAATTACAAAATAGGCTGAGTTGGAAGGGATCCAAAAGGGATCCAAAAGGATTATTGTAGCTCCTGGACCTACACAACACCATCCACAAGAGTCCTTGGGATGTACTATGGGCCTGAGACCATTGTACAAATTCCTGAGACCATTGTACAATTGAACTCGGTCAGGTTTGGGACTGTGACCACAGCCCTCGGGAGCCTGTTCCACTACCCAATGATCCTTCATCCAAAGGGTAAAGAACTTTTAACTTTTTTATAATATCCAGCCTAAACTTCTCCTGACACAACTTCAGGCCATTTTCTCAGGTCCTGCCACAGGGCTCACAGAGAAGAGATCAGTGTCTGCCCCTCCTCTTCCCCTGATGAGGAAGTTCCAAGCTGCAATGAGGTGTCCCCTCAGTCTCCTCTCCTCCAGGCTGAACAGACCAAGTGACGTCAGTTGCTCCGCATACAGCTTCATCTCAAGGCTCTTTACCATCTTCACTGCCCTCCTTTGGATACAATTTAATATCTTTAATTGCAGAGAGCAAAACTGCACCACCAGTGCAAAACTGAGCAGAACAATCATCTTCACATCAATATGTGCTTCCCTTATGTTTGGGTAGCTCTGTTAACTAGGAGTGTCTAAAAGGTTTGCGAAAGATTTCTGTCTTCTTTTTCACCAGCTGAAAATACCATGAATAGAAGTCAACAGTTCTCCATCCTTCAAAGTGTTTCTCTAAAGGGAATCCCACTGGCATCTGAGAAAAAGGCAACTTGGTGAGAACATGCAGAAAAATGCTGTGGCATCAGCTGAATTTTACTTAAGATTTCAGTTTCACAACTGATTGAACAGGATATTTTGATTAATGGAGCTAAATAAAATGAATTACCTTGTTCAAAGGGGAGGAAAATAGTTTCCTATGGAAAAAACCTATATAATTCTAAATTTCCTTTTATTAGAACACTTTGCAGAAATAAGACTTCCTAACAAGGAGGAACAATGAAGGATATTAAGCACAATAGCATAAGTGTGGAAGGATATGGAGAAGCCAAGGAAGGGAACATTACAGTCTTAGAATAGCCACCAAATACCCTGTTCCATGGATTGAGAAAACAATCAAAATGACCACCTGCACCATCCCATTGAAACCATGGAATTAAAAATCCCATTGGAATTAAAAAAATTAAAACAGAAAAAATATTATTTTAGAGTTTTCCAGATTTTTTTTTTTATTTTGAGGAAAGAGGTGGCTCATCCCTTAGAATGGAATAAAATTTTTCTAAGAGTGTGCAAAACTTTAACATGGGAAAGAAAATCTGTGCCCATAAGTACTTTCAAAACGTTTTTCATGTTTGTCCAAATATCTTGGAATGAAACCTAGAAATGTTGCTCAGCTTCATTCTACACTGCTGTGCAAATGTTACCACCCGTTTTTACTTGGCATTTTCCCAACAAAAGACACATATTCCTCTGAACACATTTGATTGAAAATGGAGAGGAAGCTGTAGTTCAAAGCTAATTACATCTTGCTAGATCTTCTTTTCTCAGTTACTCATTTCTGCTCACACATGCTACTGCTTAGCAGTCGTCACTGTTCTCGGCCTTCAGCAAAACCATCCACATCTCTTCCTGCCGTTAGCTCACACCATAAAAATACACACAAGCAGAAAACAGCAGTTAACAACTTTAAGCTTTCTTTACTGCACAAATCAATCAGTAATGGCTGGCATGACTGGCAGAATAAAATATATTTTTCATTTCAGTCTTTGAAATGAAAACTTTTTTCTTCAGAAACTTCCAGCTTTAGAGGGCAAGATTAGAGAGGCCAAACTGATTAAAGAGTGCAAAAGTCTAGTTCAGATGCAATGTATGCTTCCTCTAAACTGGAACAGTTTGGTTTAGGTGGTTGATCTGGAAGTCAGAATACCACAGATTTGGGAGAAAACCAAGTGTTTGTGGGTGATTGCATTTTTCTGTTGTAGTTTGAAAGTTGTATTGACTTATGTTTCCAGTAAACCACATCAGCTTCTGAGTTTGGAATAACATAGTGCCATTATATGTAATTTAGTTACTACCCACATCACAATGTTGGTGTGGGGGAGGTAGGCAGCACCAAGGGTAATGTGGCCCAGGTACTAAATGGAGGGGGATCCTGGCTGAGGCTGCAGAGTGGGCAGAGTTGCTGAACACCTTAGCATCAGTTTTCATTGAAAAAAACAGCCCTCAGGAGTCTCTCACCCCAAAGACCAGGATAAAACGGTGTTTGAAGGAAGTGTTGTTGCCTTGATTAAGCAGGACTGGTTTTGAGAACATCCTGGCAAACATGACATTCCCAAGTCCATGGGCCCTGATGGGATTACATCCACAAACGCTGTCAGAGCACATGGGTACCGCAAGCAGGCTGCTCATAATTATCTTTGAGCGCTCAAGGTGGTCAGGAGAGGTGCTGGACTGCTGGAGAGGACTGGAAGACAATAAACACCATCACGTTCCTCCAAACGACAAGGAGGGCCCAAAGGACTGCTGGCAGTCAGTTTTACCTCAGTCCCCAGAGCATTTAATTTGAGAGGCCATCTTTATTCATGTGGATGACAAAAAGGGGATCARGAGCAGTCAGCATGCTGCTGACTAATGATAAATCATGCTTGACCAACCTGATTGCCTTCTACAGACAGCCACCTGGAGAGTTGAGGGGGGAGCAGTGGATGCTGTCTGTCTTTACCTTTGTAAGGCTTTTAACACTTTCTCTTACAACATCCTTACTGGGAAACTCAGGATGGGTTTGGATCAGTGGGCAGTGAGTGTGTTGAGTGGGATGACAGATATCAGAGGGTTGTGGCACAGGGCCTAGGTGGAAGCTTGTCATTAGTAGTGTTCCCCAGCGCTCAATACTGGGGCCACTACTGTTTAACTCATTCATCCATGACTTGGAGGAAGGGGCAGATACCTGTTCAACAAGTTAACTGATGACACAATGTTGAGAGGAGTATCTGATACTCCAGAGAGTTGTGCAGTTTGGAAGAGCCTTGACAGATTGGACAGATGGGCAGAGAGGAATGGTCTGAAGTTTAGCACAGGCAAATGCAGAGTCCTGCTCGAAGAATAACCCCATGCACCATCACAGGCTGAGGCTCACCTTCTGGGAAGCAGAAGGATGTGGGGAAGCAGAAGGACCTAGGGATCTTGGTGGACAACAAGCAGTCCATGAGCCAAGATTGTGTCCTTGTTGCCAAAAAGACTGAAGGAATTCCAGAACATATTAGAAGGAACATAGTCAGCAAGTTGAGAGATATGACCCTGCCCCTCTATTCAACCCTGGTGATGCCACATTTGGAGTACTGTGAGAAGATCTGGGCTCCTCAGTACCAGTGATGGAGTTCCTGGAGCAGGTACAGTGGAGGGCTGTGAGGATAATTGGGGTATTGGAAAGTCTCTCATATGAGAAAAGGCTGAAGGAAGTGGACCAGCTCAGCCTCAAGAAGAATCAACTGAGAAGGGACTCATCAGTGTCTGTAAGTTTCTAAAGGGAAGAGTATATCAAGAAGACAGAGTCAAGCTCTGCTTGGTGGTGGCCAGCATCCAAACAAGAGGCAATGGGCAGAAATGGATGCACAGGAAGTTTCACCTGAATATGAGAACCTCTTTATTGTGCAGGTGACCAAACACTGGAACAGATTGGCCTGAGAGCGTGTGGAGTCTCCCTTGGTGGAAATACTCAAGAACCATCTGGACACAATTCAGTGTTCTAAGATAACCCTGCTTGAGCTGGGAGGTTGGACTCCACATAGACAAGCCTATGCTGTGATTTTGTGATTGAGTGACTGTGAATTTTCCTTGGTCTGTAACCCCTCCAGTGCTCATCAGTGGTTTGGAGTTAAGGCATCAGCTGTATTCAAAGTACCCACAACAGGGTGTGGAGCACAGGCATAGGTAAATGAACGTGTACATTTTACAAGTGCACATTTCATGCCTGTTTTCATCTTTCTTTGGTGCGCCTTACTGCTGGCTACTGAGCAGGCACCATAGCTCTCATGACAAGTTAATCACTTGATCTGAATATGCGACTATTTCTGAGTTGTCTCTTTTCTTCATAATGAATTAAGTTGCAGRCTCTCTGTTACTCTGCAGATCTCCAAAACCTTCTCGAACACTGCTGTATTGCCATGGATTTTAGTGTCAGGKAACCAAGACTTACATATCTATACCACTCTGGATGCTGTGCTTATAAATTCAAGTAGTTTTTTCACTCTTTTTATCTTCTCCCCCTTCCACATAAACACTTGTAGAACCCCAAGTTACATAATTTACTCTGTAAACACTGTGTTGTAATGCATGTAGGGAAGGAATAGTTGATATTTGAACAGGACATCAAAGATACACACTTATGGGCATTTGTTATTCACCAAATGAATATTTGATGAAGATAGTAAAATGAGGAAAGCTGACTGTGGAATTAAAAGGCTGTAAATTGTTATAAATATAGCTACCCTTGTCTTTCTCTTGTTTTAATGGTCTTGGGGCCAAGTCCTCGGTTAAGTAAGAGATGATAGAGATGAATTTGAGTAAAGGTGYGCTCATCTGCATATCAGATGAATTGCAAGAAAATGGTTTCATTCTTACGATTATTTTTTTTCTATACATCTCCATTTTTTTCTAATTCTTTTTGTCCACTGAGATRCTACTTTAATTATTCTGCCCTTGGCCATTACTGATCCATTAAATAGTGGCTAACCAGCCTGAAAGATGATAGAAGCTTGTGATTTAAGCAGGATATACTACAAACTAATTCAAAAGTCAATGTTACTGAGGACAAAGACTCCAGTTACCTCCAATGAGGACAGAATGGGGCACTTGACAGGAAATAAAAGCTGACTTGGAAATCCTCAGTGTGATTTTCACACTGTGCTGTGCTTATAGGCTCTAAGCAAGCAATCAAATTACAGATTGAAAGATCCCTGTGGGGTCAGGGAACTCTGCATCAGACAGTCCTCAACCTTAACCTTCTTCTTTGGGAGGAGAAAGGCGCATTGTGAGACCCTCTGAACCCACCAAGGGCAGATACCTTGCAACCAACAGCCCTGCAACATTTACCACATTATACACTGAATTCGTTTCATATGAACTTGTGTTTTTGCAACAAAGTATTTCGAGCCAGCAGTTTCCTGCACTGACCCACAATCCATCTTTTGACCATWTGTGTTTATTCTTGGTGGACCAGATCTGTCTTCGCATCATATCCTCTTCTGTGTATAACAAACTGAAAATAGTGTGGTCTAAAATACTGATGGTCCAGTACCCTCAGGGCACTGTTTAATAATAAGCAGCTTATTTTCTTAAGCAATACAAAATAAATGTTTTCTTGTCTTTCATTGCATTTTAATTTGAACTCTGACCTTGAATGCAGCTTCCTTGTTCTGACTTTGCTGATATCTGTGTTTCAGGCAAAATTCCTGATTATTCAAAATGAAAGAACTTATTTTTATGTGCTAACTCTAATTTTTTGTATGGGTTATATTTTCTGCTCCTTTCAGAGTCCCACTGATGGCTTTTGAAGGGTTGCTTTGGTAAATATATTGAGAGTGTTGGGTAGTCAAGACACCATTACTGCAAATGAATACATGTAGTTTTTACTGATTTAAAGTATTCTTTTATCTTCCTTTGTCCCAATGGCAGTTGGACTCCCAACATGCTCTATGCTAGGTAGAAATGGTATTTTTTCACTCYAGAGGAACAAAAAGCGAGAAAGCTGTAAGCAGTGAATGCCTGCCAGGAAATGGACATGTTTCTATTTGTGAGTGCACATAACTGAAGCCTTTTAACTGACTTGACCTACAAAAAGGAAAGGATTAAATATGGCTTTTATAAAAGCTAATAGCTTGGTCCTTCAAAAGGTAATGGCCAGCACAGTTCACAGCATTTTTTTGTTAGTATAGAGATGCTGGACGTGCATTTTAGTATTTGCATAGGCTCCGGCTGCTCACTTCCCCATCAGCAACTACCCAGTTCCAACCTGAGTCCCTGTCCAACTGGAGATGTTCTTACATCCCTAGGCATGTACAGACATACAAAAGGACCACCACAAGATTAAAAAAAATCACCACAAATCACGTCAACATCCCTAAACATGTGCTTGAATTAACAGCAGTGTAGCCATGGCAACATGGAAGAACTCTTTTAAAATTTTCCATATGAGGATTCCCAGCATCTCAGGTAAGCTTTGAAGCTGACCTTCATGTTGACACCCAGTACACCCGCGTTTACCCACACAACCTGCACAATTTGCTGGTGTGGTTARGAATGTGATATTAAGATATTCCATCTTTTATAACATGGAAACTGAGGAGGAAGGATAAGATCCACTCCTGCGGGAAGCACTCATGGGTATTTTGTTGCTGTTCTTATCTTCCAAGGTCTGTAAATCTGGAATCCACTTACTATGGCATGGAAATCTTTTCAGTGACAAGCACTCTATTCATGCTTTCCTTATGAGTGATTGAAGCCAATAGTTGAAAAAGGCTGGGGTTTATATTTCTCATCAAAGAGAGTAGAGTCATGTATGTCCTGAAAACATAACCTGGATCTCTGGTCTGCAAGCTGTCAACTCCAACTCAAGTAAGAAGTTCCCAGGCCTTATCATTGCATGGAAGAAGACTTCTGGTGTCAAGAAGGTCTCAATCTATGACAGAAAATAGCATTTCTTGACTGTGCTGCTGCTCTCAATCTCATGTATGTGAGAATTAAAATCTTGCTTGAACTGACACCCCTCCGAAGAGCTTGGGATGCTAGGTCATCACTTCAGCAAGGATAATCTCAAACTGTAACTAGTTTGGTATGTAATTTTATTAGTTATTCTAATTATGTTGACATCCAGTGTAGGGACACCTGGGGTTTTAGATTATGTTCTGTTTTCAGGACATTTACAACAATTAAATAATTTCCTTTTTTTTTTTTTTTTCCCCACTGATTCCATAGTGACAAGATCTGTGAGAACAGAAACAAAACATTTCTTGGCTCTAAAAATCTTGTTGCATTAAAATCAAATTTCTCGGGCCAGAGATTTGCATTACTGTAAACAGCTGATGAGTTTACCTGAAATATAGAGGATTTCAAATAATTATTTCGTATTTATGCAGGAATTACTGGCTAGTGTTCTCTTACATGTATTACAGTCAAACAAGAAAATTGTATTAGTCCATTCCTGTCTTTAAAATTATAGGCCAAAAAGACATCTATGGACTAGTATCAGGCAGATAGGCAAGTAAAAATTCAAAGCATGTGTCTGTTAAGCTCAGGTTAAGACCCTATTTTTCTGTGGGGTTATAGGTCCCCAAACCCACTCTACGTCATCCTGTAGCTAACAAGAATCATCTCAAGACATGTAAGGTCATGAAAGGGGGTCATCACAGTTCCTGTAAAATGCATGAAGTTAGAATAACATTGTTGAAAATACCTTGTGTCTGTTTCAGTAGATTTGCTAAGCCCCTCAAATGTTCAGATGGCATGTTTTAGACTTCACAGTTCTGAAACTGATGTGCTGCTGTTGAACTAAAGCTAAGAGACCTGCAGTTTAATTCTTACACTGTCCATAATGCCTGTATTGGTTTGTTTCAACAGAGAACTCAGTCTCTAATTTCTTAAACGCTTCTGTATTTCAACATTGAACAGGTTGATTTTGTTCCAATTATTTGGAAATAGTATTTTTTTTTACTCTAAAATAAACTGATTGCAAGTATAACACTTTAAAAAATTCAGAACACTTCAAAAATTTAGAAATTTTAGGTTTTGATTAAATTGCATCAAAAGTACCTTCTTCTATAACTGATTTCATCTCCTAGTTCTTACCCATGCAGGGTAGGGTAGCATTTTCACCATTCTGTTGTGTTTTATGAAACTGCTTTTGTCCTCAACAGTTCCATGTCATCCTGAAAAGTCAGGACCATTAGGAGAAATAATACACTATGCATGGAAAAAACTACGACAAGCAGCATGGAATAACCAATTTAACCAGATGCTGCTGGTGTCATCAGCAAATATGGATTTCAGGAGCTTGGATTTGGTGCTCAGCTTCAGTCTTATCATGAGCCTTTAACAAATAATTCAGTACTTGAAATGGCTGTAGATTCTGAAAACATTCTGAGATATAATTAATAGTTTAATGATTTCCCAAGAAATTGTCTGAGGAGTTTTTTCTTGTAGTATATTACTACAAGTACTAGTAATGTAGTTTCAATAGTAGTACAATATCTTATGCTTTGCATTAAAAATTCTAAAATTATTCTCAGATCCCAACTAGGGAGCTTTTGAGCAAACTGTATAAATGGTTGTATATCTCAAAGTTAACTTCTTTGATTTTCTTCCCTGCATAAGATAATATAAATCATTAAGTATACAGAAGGCTGAAACCAAAATAGTATGCATTCTCAAAAGGTGTGAACCTGACTGAAACTTTTGGAGTCCATAGTTTACTTGTGAATTTGAGAAATTAAGGAGTCAAATTCATTTGCATTACTGTATTTTGAGTGATATCCAGTGCTAGAGAAGGTGAGAATGGCATGAAATAGGAAACTACATAAAATTTATCTAACTTTTACTGGTAATTTCCTTGAAATATAAAGTTAGAGCTAAGGAAGGTATATTTTAAAATCAATGATGGCTTCTTTTAMAAGAGCAAAAAAAAATGTGTTGCCTTCCTAAATGTGTTGCAACATGATTTTGTGCACTGGCAGTAGAAAAAAAAAGGAAAACCCAAACAGAAGAAAAAAAATAGAAGTTCTGGAATAAAAACAAATCTCAGAATAAATTTCTAGGAAAATAATTGATTTGGAACAGGCTGAGGGCTGCTCTGACACGTCTGAATTAGAGTCCTTGACTTGGGATCCTGAAGCACAGTACCACTTTCTCTCTGTCCCAACTTAACCTGAACAAGCCTGCGGTCAATGGAGCCCCAGGTTGTGTTGCTGTTCTCTCTGCAGGCCCCAAATTAGAATAATTTCTTCAATCCCAGATTTCACACCATGATTACTCTTGATAACAAAATGGGTATAATGGATTGATATCCCCATTTTTGCTCTCATACATCTCTCTATTAACCATGATAAACAGCAGGAAGATTTTAAATATTAAGCACTCTTTAGTAACTAGAATATTAAATGATTCTAATAATTTTCTTTGCATGTGATTATTTTCTTTAATTCCTCTTTTTCTTTTCCCTAAGTCTTCTAATTTCCAGATTGAATGCAATTCTGTTCCAAGCTCGAATTATTTAAAGTATTTGCCACAGCACTCATGCTTGCTTTTTTTTCCTTAAAATTTGCTGTTAATGTCATTTTCACACACAGTTATTTAAAAAATACTATGTTTTAAATGTCTTGTGTCTCTCAGCTATATTTTTTTTTGCTGGTTACTGGTAAGGYAACGACTGTCTCATACAGTGAAGTCAACTTCAGACCAACAGAAATAACAAAACAAGCTTTAGCTGGCTTCAGACAAACTCAGTGATTTTTTCCTCCTAAAGTTCTAGTTAAAGCAAAAGATGAAAAAAAATCTCTCTTCCTTGTCAACGTTTACAAAGATAACATTAACTCTTCTAGTACAGTGAAGCAATATATTGTTTTAAAACATAAAACTCCCTCTTGCTTCAAAACATCTTTAATCTTGTTCAATTTTTTAAGACATATGGGCTTTCATTGAATTCCTTTATGTACTCTAAACTTTCCATTGCCTTTAACAGGTGGTGTAGATATTCTTTTAGTGGTAAGTACAGGCAGTATTTTTTGGATACCAGAAATTATTCAGATCATCAGTGAGTACTTCCTAGGACTTGACACGGGGAGTTTGCTATGTTTTTGTAAATGCTGAACTAACCAACCAGCCAACCATCCGACCAATCAGTGTGAAAGAACATACAGCAAATATGAATAGCAGATGGCAAGATGAAAAATGCCTTTTCCCCTCTTTGTGGTTCACACTCACAGCATTCATTGGGCTTCATTGCTTCTTGCTGCCTGCATAATGGTGGCCTTTGGGAGAACAGCAATAAAGTTAGTCTGTCTTTTGTCTGTTTTGATCAATAATAATTGTGATAATTTCACAAGAAAGATGTTACTCAGAGTGTCCAACAAATACCAAATTTTCATGTGTAAACATTGTGGTTTATTAAAGAATTCACAATACAAGAAATATTTCAATAACWCCAGCTCTTACTGCTAATGGTTTAATGCAACATCCTCCACTAATTATCTTTATAATGTGACAGATGAATGGCAAGTGATTTGATGCATATTCATAATTCCTTGGAATGCATTGGTTAGTTGTAATTGGCAGGTAAATCTCATGGCATGATTCCTTTTCCTTACAGGGTAAAAACATTTGTTAATAGCTGTTTTTACAGACATCTTTGATGCTCATATTGCACAGTGATATTGACGTGAATTTATGCAGGTTTTTTCTGGAATAAATATGGCTATCATACATCATACATTCAGAAGAGGAAAAACCCAGGTTAAAAGGATTTATTAGTTAGCATTTATTTGTGATAGTATAATGCAAAGTATGCTTGTGGATAGGCTTATCCCAYCAAATCATCAGAATTCACCTAGCTAACTGCAGGTCCACTGTTTGGAATATCATTTCTCTGTGTTATCTGCAAGATTAAGATTCAGCCATATTAATTTGAGTAACTTTTTTTGATACCACTTCTACAACAAGAGTGGCAAGTTTACAAAGCTCTATTCAGAAAATAGGGTAAAATCATGCTACCGGACAAATATTACATTTTAGCTGAGGGCAACATGATGGTTCCCATCCAGTCTAGTATGACCATGCACAGCTGTTTTATAAGTCTAATTTATGATTTGTTTATAAACATTGAAGTTGCTTATTGCACAGATAACAATAATGTTTTCCAAAGTCTCCTTCATCACTTTCCAGCTAAATCAAAATTCTTATTTTAAAGTTTCATGCTTCTTGACCTATAGTAACTGATTTAGAATAAGGTTTCCATTAGAGAGAAATTTGAACATGATGTTTAGTTTAATGTTCAGTTAAATTATATTTTTACTGCATTACTATATATGGAAAAAGCATATATTACATCTGGCTATAATATCTGCTGCCAGATTTTTTTTTTCCATTTCCTGTCAATACTAAAGATAAATATGTCTAAGATAAATATGACATAGATATACAGAAGGATGAATCAATAGATAAAGAGATGATGGCGAACCACATTTGGATTTCAGTTTTTTTTGAGGAAAAGGGGATTTCTGCAAATTGAAGAAGTATTCCCAATTGCTAAACTGAAGATTATTTTGTATAATTTATTCTATTTCATGAGATTCTTAAAAAAAAATACAAAATACCAATGAGGAGCTATTTTTCATGAAAGTGATTTAAATTTTTTAAGCAGCAAGAAATGTTAAAATTTAAAAATCCCTTTAGGAACAGTGATGAGTAGCCGCATTTTATTTTAGTTTTGTTTGTTTATTTTAACTTGCTATTAAATTTTGTAGGCTAGGTTTTGCTAAGAATAAAAGGTGTATCCAAATTCCTAAAAGTAAAACATTGATTAAATCTTCCTGATGATTAGTGGTTTTGTTGACCCCCATCATCTGTGCTGTAAATTCAGTAAGTCCTTGGGATAGCAAATAACAGGCTTTCTTTAGCAACCCATGCAAAATAACAGGACAAAAAGGCAATCAAATCTCTAGTTGCATATTTTACTTAGACTACCAGATTATATCTTGACTTCCTAGCACATGATAAAAAGAATTATTCTTTCTTGGGTGTGCAGGCAAAGAACTAAAGAAGACCCTAGAAATATACGCTGTCACTATCTAACATGCAATTTGACCTCAAAAAACCAACATAACAAACATAAGCTAAAATGAAAAACATAGTACAGGTACTAAAACACATGAAATAGAATGATACAAATTCTGAGGTACTCTATATTGTATATTCATCAAAATATATTGGGGAAGAGAAGATTTTTTTTTTTTTTTTTCAGTCCTCCTGTCATTGCAGTAGAGGGTTTGCTTTTAAGGGGAAAAAAAATCAACATTATTCCATAAAAGGTCAATGAAGTCAGCAGCTCAGCATGTCCTTTACAAAGCAGAGGAGAAAGTCGTCCTGTTGCAGCTATTTAAACTCAAGGGTCAGATGACTGATTGAGTGCATTGTCTGGAGACTTTCACAGTTCAAGTTAATGCTATCAAACCCTTTAATTACACCAATATACAGCTGATAAGAAGCCCTAATGGCCCTTTCATATCTGTATGATAACTAGGACGTGCACCATATATGGTTGTAAGATTGATACCTATATGACTTTGTTCTGATAACTTGACTTCCTGTCAAATGATGCATTGCAGAAGCTTCTTCCAGCTTCTAACCTCTTTCTTTTAGTCTTTCACACTGCTGAGAAAAGTTCCACATATGTAGCAGTGTCTATAAGGATGAAAATGCAACAAAGATTTACATGGAATTAAGGAAAAAATGAGGCTTACTGAAGAATGATTTTTAGCAATACATCAATCCTTAATCCTGTCTCAGCATACTGGATGGATTGCCTAGCCTTTTGTTTTGCCATTTTTCTGATTAGTTATTAACTACAGTGCAGAAACTAATATTTCTAATAATTTTATCTGAACCAAGTTGTGACTACAAGACTGTAGGTTTAAATTTGCTGTTTACACTGGTCAGCAATTTCTAAGTGAAGGCAACTGTCCATACATACACATATACATACACATGCACATGTGCATACACATATACATATACATATACATATACATATACATATACATATACATATACATATACATATACATATACATATGCATGCGCATACACATATACATATACATACAAATACACGTATACATATACACAATACCTTATTCTTTAGATTATTTTTTCTACCCTGGAAAACCTGTGGAAAGAATAAGTGTTGGACTACAGTATGAACATAAAGTTCACACAAATATCATCTCCTATTTAGCAGTTCTGGGATGTACAACTGGTGAGCAGGACAATATTCCACTGGGAATATTCATGTCAGATTGGAGACAAATTATAACTTTCACCAGAGTAGTGAGTTGCACTCATAAACAGAACAAGCTGTGTTTTAAGAAATGGAGAGGCTTCTCTGCATGTCATACATGTCATTTCTGGCAGGTATGCGCTTCTGGAAAAGAAGCAAATCAGCTCTATAGGAAATGGTAGTGACACTCCCCCTTGCACTTCACTCACAAAATCAGAGTGAACACGACATGTTCTGCACCTTCTGACTTCAGCCCATCAAAGCATATTTAGTGTCTGGCTTCAATGGAGCTGCTTTTTTACTTTAATGAGCAATACAAGTGTCCTTCAATGTGTGCTGAGGTGCTCCTCTGGCTTCAGTCTTTGTACAGTGTAAGTGCAGATCTGGCACACTAAGTTTTTGTCATTGTGTGAAATGCAACAATTTAGAGGCAATATCCCTGTAAAGATATGTGAAATGGAACATCTCATCTCCTGCTGAACGATTGTAAAGCTTCTCACTGGTGGGGAAGTAGCATGCAAAGTTGCTGGCAAGCACATGTAAAGTGAATTATTATTGTATTAAAAACTGCTTTTCCCAAGCATTTGTTTCTCATCTGGCATCAAATAGAGTTTAATTGCAAGTTGTTTTATGCCATTTTCAAAAAGATGCACAGGAGGTTCTTAAACTTCCCATGTATACACATCTCATTATATCTCAGTAGGGTTCATGTTTGTACCACCTGCTCACAATTGGGAACACTTACCCTAATGTCTCTGCAACAAATTTTAGCACTGGGGTCTTTCTGACAAYGCAGTTGCAATCTTCATTACAACCTTTTTTCCAAGCCATTTCCAGGGGTTTATGTTAAGAGAAAAAAAAAAAAAGTGAATATCAATATTTTCTTTGATTTAATAGTATACAGCCCAACGATTTTGCTATTTTTACTCAATGAGAAAGAAAAGTAAGGTTCTCAGGTCAAAATTTGAATTACAGTTGGTTACCAGCTGTTTACAAAACTGAACAGCAGAAGCATGACACCAGATTATTTATATGGCTAAAATATCAGCTTTCATGGCCTGGCTGCCTCCTTCTTGAGGATTTTCTAGTGCTAATAGAAAAGGGATATAGGCTTTGTATTTTTAGGACAGTTTTGGATACTATACATGTTAATAATTCCAGGATTTATGTGTGTTTAGTCCATTTACAATGTATTGCCAGGATTACTTGCTTGCCTGTAGGCCAAAATAGTCGTTAAATCCTAAATCAGGATTTGGGCTCACATCCAAAGCCAATATTGCAGTGTAATACTAGGGGAGCTGCCCTGCTAGGAGAGCTGTGCCTCGTCTAAGGTGTTCAATCAAGATGTCTCCTCCTTGGCTCTGATGGTCAACAAGTGGCAGTTAAGGACCCTTTACAGGACAGATGTTTTCCTGGATCCATGGACACTCAAGCATCAGACTGATGTGAACTCCTGAAACAACAGTTCTGTTTCATATACATCTGATAAAAAAATATAGTATTATAGTGCAGCCAAAGACTTTATGATAATGTACATGCATATTTTCAGGACAAATATGACAGTTTTCTTTCTCCCTATTCCAGTTTCTCAGCACAGAGAGCATGCCGGGGTCTTTACCWCCTTACCCCTTCCCAAAGCCAGAGGTATAGCAGCAGTATGGACAGGTGAATGCTGAATCCAAACCAATTTTTGAGTGTGTTCACACACAGCACACAAGCTCTGCCTACCCTCCAATTGAGTGTCCAAAGCAAGTTTAAGGAGCTTTGGACCTGTTTCCATTTGTTTTCTCATCCCAGCTCGAGCATCCAGGCCATATCTGTAGTTTAGCCTTGCAAAATGCAGTGCTGCTGCTACTGCCCTGGCGGTGGCAGAGGTTTTAACTTCGATGAGCATATTCATGTTCAGTTATTCTTTTGACAGAGTGCCCAAATTTTCTTGAAGAAGACAACCACAGACATTTATGTCTCAGATATTTATATCTGGGACAAAGGCTCTTCTCCAACCCAGATGCTTTTTCCTTGCCAAACTCCAAACGCTTGTTTCCAAAAGAGGTGCTAAAACTTCTCAAACTTTTCAGGAAAGCTCACAAGTATCTTTTACAATGGGAAGAATTATAAAAAGTGCAGGAGCTGGGACTGGATGCCCCAATAATGAACCCATTAGTCACCAGCTTATCCCAGATGGAGTATTCCTCAGTGTCCAAATAAAAACCTCTATGGAAAATCTCAAAAATTCCTGTGGAAGGCAAACACAGCCTGTTCATATTGCTTGGAGAAACTGAACAAAACAGGTTAACATTACATTTTACTTATCTTAAAGGAGATGTTGTTCTTTGAGTTACTTTGTAGATGCTTCAAGTATTTCTTTTTTATAAGAATCATGTTTTTGAGACAGGATTGCGTCCTGGAGCAATTGCCTTACCAACCACTCCTGCAGCTGTTGCCAACCACTGGGATTATCACAGCAGTTGTGGAGTTGCACTGAATCAGGAGTATTTATGAAGTTTTGATCGGTTTTCAGCACATTGTAGCCATTCAAAATGAGAGTTTCCAATCCAGTTTTCTCTACAGCCACCAGCTGTTACATGAGCTGATTTGCAAACTAGTGCTGTGTCCAGAAAGCACCACAAAACCCTCTCTAGCAACTCCTGCTCATCTCACTTTTTCTGCAACTTTGCTGGATGATCCCATCTTTAACACAAATTGTGCAGTCCCGGAAAGACATAAGGTATCGGATCATAACTATTAGAGGAAAAAAAATTGCCAAGTTCTCTGCAATTAGTTTATTATTCTCTGTGTCACATTATGTGTACCGCTTATTACTTTCACCAGAGTTATCTGCAAAGGCTATGCATTTGTTACTTTCTCTCCTTCCACCTACTTGATACTGAAGATGTTACCCTTCACCCTTCCTGAAGTGAGGAGTAAGAAGCTGCTGCTCYATGACCAAATGGCAGGGATCAGGGTACAAATGCAATAGTCCGCTGGGTGGAAATGATTTGGGTCATTCCACCTCAGAGGTGCTATTTAAATTAAAGTTCTATATTTGCCGTTGTGTGTAAAAATTTTTTGTGGCATAAGAGAAACATATTGTTAATTAATTACAGTCTGAAGCACATGCCAATCAAATGTGTTTGCGGCTAGTAATCTTCATGCTAATCACTTTCTCTAACAACACCCTAGTCCATCTGAATTATGTCTAAATTAATCTAAGCAAATCTGTACATCTCCTTTTAACATAAAGTAATAGTAGCTTGTGTTCATTTATACACCGACACATAGACTTGAACAACTAATGAATTATTTGAGATTTTTCTCTAACTAAGTAAAAGTTTTCATCTTTGAAAAATTGTTAGTTACCTCTTTACCATTTATTTTTAAATTTAATATATATATGTACGTATCTAAAAGATTAAAAAAAAAGCAAAAAACCATTAAATGGTGTGATCATTATGGTACCCTTCATCTGAAAAGGTATTGGAAAGCTTTCAGAATAAGGAAATTAATTTTTCTGTGAGCTCTGACATATTTCAGCATAGAAATACTGGAATATCGAAGTGTTCTCTGGCTATTGATGATTCATCCATTGCAAACTCTTTGGACCCAAAATGAACTGTGAATAAGCCACTGGCGAAAGTGCAAGTTGTTAGCTAGACTTTACTAATGCAAAAAAACTTGTTGAATGCAGGACTTAGCCCTGAAATAATTGATAACAAGCGCACACACTTAGTGATATGCTCAGAAACATCTACAGTTAAATGACCCAGACATCAGTCCTAACTCTGATTTAAGTAAATAAATGCAGTACTTCCAGAAGAAAAGTTACAAATATTTTGGTACAGGTGTTCCATACCTTGTGATGCACCCTTTGAAGTCCTTCATTTCATTSAAATTTACCTGTACAGTAGAGTTCCTGCATCGCTATTGACAATTGACACCTGCATCTATAAAAAGTAAAACTAATCGAATTAGAGCTCTTAAAAAAATTAACMCAGGCAATGAAAGCASAGCAATTTGGGCAGAGCTCTCTTTAGCTTTTCAATTATAACTGTTATCAAGCCCAGTCAACCTAGGAGATGGACTCATTCTCTTGGTTTAGACAGGTTTGTGGGTTTATAAATTGAGTCTCTGAAGACACCATGCTCACCATTCACCTTAAGTTAAATATTCTTCACTTGAGGATCTAGTTTATCTGAACTAGAAAGACAAATTGTATTTGATTTCAGGATCAATATGGCAGAAATCCCAGAGCTCTCCATCCATATGGTAGGAACATATGTGTTCACTCCAGCTACACTCGCTTATTCCAGCTCAACTCGGAAAAAAACTCCCTTTTCCYTATTTGCTCTCTCCAGGATTAAGCCAAAGTCTGTTAAAGTCTTTAGAAGTGTTTGTACTGATTTGACCAAGCTTTGGATAGTGTCTTCCAGCTTCCAGTCATTTCTGTCGCCATTGCTATTATGACCAGCAGCAGTTTGATATTCCTTCCATTGACATCTTCAGGACATAGCTATTCCAGTTTGTCCAGACCCCAAAAATGGATTCCTATAGTATTTTTCAAGTTACAAACCTTTGTTCCCATAATAACAAATACTGGAAGTGGGTTAATTTGTTTGAAACTCTGTGTGCAATTTTGTTTTAACGCCTTTCCTGCATGCCTTGTGCAATTCAAACAGGAAATCTCTCTGCCGTTATACGATGAATGACACACTTTGCCTGGGATGCCAGGCTGTGCATTGTAACACAGCACACTGTGCAGCACTGATACCACAATTTTAGGCCCCCTCCATGCCTATGTGCAGCAGGAACATTGCTGTGGGACAGGTTAGGCCCTGTAGAGTAACAGCTCCAAACCCCTTTCCTCCCTTACCCAAATTTGCTAATGCTGAGTGAAGAAGGTTAAAACACAGGTTTTGCTTACCTTGTAGAGTAAAGGATTTCTGCACCTGGAAGAAAACTTCTAAAGAAAATTCACTCCTGATGTTTTATACCTGCGTTACAAGTTCATCATCAGCTTCTGCAGTTACACAGCAACCTTGATGGACTGTACAGGACTCTGTTTAGTGCACTCTGCCTTTACCCACACAGAGAAGAGTCTTTCATCTGTACTTTATATCTAGACTATATGTAAATATGCTTTGATAAGTTATTAGATGGAACATTTCTCTAAGTAATGTACTCAAACTTAATGAATTCTCTCTTTTTTTTTTTTTTTTGTTTGAACAGGTGATCCCAGTGAGTCATCCTCCACAAGGAGGACATCTCTGCCAAAGATGCAGTATTAAGTCCCAATACAAAAGTAAAACAAGCAATGTCATAATTTTCTATAAATTTCTTCTTGGGTTAACAATGGTTTCTGTAAAAGTTACCTCTTTTCCCAGAAAAAAATCTGAATTTTTCAGTTTACCTTTGCAGAGAGACCTTCCTATATCAAACATTTGAGTGGCAGATGCATGGTAAGTGATGGCTAGCAATGTAATTTTGTGAGGCAGCTCACAAAACCACTCTGTAACAAGAGGAAATATCCCTATAGCATGTACAGAAATTTTATTAGAGTGGTAGAAGACTATGGAGTAGAAAAAGAATTTTTGGAGGAAAAGGGACAGAATCTGAGAATGTGATTAAAAACATATTTTTCCATGGTGTGTGTTTTAAAGATGCCATAGTTGGGCTTTGGATTTGTCTACTCGTCTCTCTCTCTCTCTCTTTTTTTTTTTTTTTTTTTTTTTTTTTTTTTTNAAAAGCATAATATTACACATTTGGAGTAATTCCTGGATTTTGAAAACAAATTATTAAAACTGAACATATGGAGGTCTTAAAGTAGAACCTTATGGGAAGGGGGAGGAAAAACAAAAAAMAAAAAAAMCCAGTTGATCAAGGCTGTTCTGCAGCATCTTAAACTAAAATAAAATATTGCAAATTCTGATGAAATAAGATTTTTGTTTCTGTGGGGTTCTTTTCTATCCTCCATTTGCAAATTTATTTAATGAAATAAGTGAAGATTACATTGGAACTAAATTCTTCTCCCTTCAAACAAACATCTTTATACTGCTTGCATCTTTTTATGAGTTTTTCCTATATTGCTTTAAACTATGGAATATTTAGCTGGTTTTGTGTGAGACATAAACAATGATAGTTATATATAAATTTATTTCACATACCTTACCTTCCCATAAGACTGAAGATAGGGTGTCAATTTCAATAGTCAGACAGCTCTCTGTGTAGATCTTATGTTTGCCTCTAAGGGACAACTATTAATTTTAAGTGCTGCGTGCGAGACCTCAAGCCCAGGTCCTCAAGCTATGTAGGCATGCTCAGGTCCCAGTGCACTTTTGGGATAACTGCACTCCAAATGCTTCCTCTAAGCATATGTTCTAGATTCTTTTTCTTGCAATATATAAACACGCATTGATCAAATGTTATATGATACTATTGTTATTACTTAAGCACAGGTAAAAATCCAATATCCTCCAGTGTCTGGATGAATACCCTCCTCCCCCTGAGTTTGTTCAGTCTCAGTCTCCTATGTAAATTGCTTCCATTACAGGTTTTTCTACTCCAAGTCACCACCTTGAAATCTACCATTAAGCTCTCAATATGGCTTCTTCTATCTGTATTTCACTAGGATTATGTATGATTTTCTAAGAACGAACAGTGGTTGCAATAAAAATGTTTCTCAGGGAAAAAAGGAAAGGCCAGGTAAACAGGAAAAAGTTAATAAACTTTGGTCTTTAAACTCTCATCCACATTTTTCATCCACATACAGATTCTTTGATGTTGCAACATGTATCACATCTAAACGTTTAGTACCCGCTCTATTAGTGATTCTGATTTAGGATGGAAAGCTTTGTTCTGAACTGTTATTATGTGACTAGTGTGACAAAAGAATCCTGTGAGAGAGAGAAACCTGGCAGGCTCTGTGCAATGTATGACTCTGACTTCCTTGTGAGGGGAAGAGGAGCAGACACTGATCTCTCCTTTGTGGTGACCAGTGACAGACCCAAGGGAATGGCCTGAAGTTGTGTCAGGGAAGGTTTAGGTTGGTTTTTAAAACAAAGGTTTTTCACCCAGAGGATGGTTGGGCACTGGAACAGGCTCTGCAGGGAAGTGCTGACAGCACCAAGCCTGACAGAGCTCAGGAAGTGTTTGGATTCTGCTCTGGAGCACATAGTCTGATTGTTAGGGCATCCAGGGCAGGTAAAAGAGTTGGACTCAGTTATCCATGTGTCTCCTCCCCACAGAGCTGATTCGGTGATTCACTGAATGTAGAGAAGCCTAAATAAACAGAATGCCCAGAAGAAGTGTTTTTGAAAAGCTCTATATCCTATTAGAGAGTGAAGAGTCCTGAATTCTTTGTTCAGTCTAATTGTCATGTGGAGGCCATCTCCATTTAAAAAAGACAGGGAGAGGCAGACGGGACCTCCTTACAACATGTGCTTTAAGAAAGCATTTGTTTAATTCTAATAGTGGCAGTTACTACTGAGTTCTAGTAATGTATTTCCCATTTCTTTAACAAAAAAGGTTCACATGAAAGAAAGAAACTGGCAGATCAATGTGTCAGTATTTCATTATTCACCTATGCTCATTTAGGTAAATGAGTCAAGTCTGAAGCATTTTTAGGGGTTTGGTTGTCAGTTACACAACCATCAGTTTGCAACTGTTAATTAAATTTATGTTCYGAATTTGTAATCCTATGAAAAATCAGATGTGCACATACATTTGTCTTGTAGGACATAAATGCAATTCCTTCCCCTCCCCAACAGTTCTTTGTGACATGTTTCCAATTTTAATTGATATCACGGCAATCAAAGAAAGACCACAGTGATTCAGCAGTGTTGACAATGTGCCAGGGTGTTTAGAAAATAGGCATAGCTAGAGAAGAAGAACTTGTCAAAATACATTTTGAACATATTGGAATATGTTATGAAATAAAATGTGTTTACCTTTTTGAATGATGGTGTTGGGTAGTGCTGGCGATGCTTAGGAGGAGGAGGGGGTGGGTGGTGGAGCCCCAGAATGGACCACATTTGTGGTTTTTTTATGCAAGATACAAATACTCAGAGAAGGAATATGACACAATATGACAAATCACTTCTCTAATTCATTGGACTTGTCAAACAAATTAACTTTGGTGGTGGCGGCGGTGGGAACGTTAGCATGATCAAAATGCTGGTGGCTGCTTAAGTTCAGCTATCACATAGTTTAACCAGGCGTAGACAAGTTTAGACATCTGAGTCCTAAAAATACTGGAAGATAGTAACATCTGCTATGAAGCAAAACATGTGATGATCTTACCATTGGTAGCAGTGAACTAAGACATTTGGTGAGCAAAAAGACATCTAAGGCTCATATTTACACATCTGAATGAGAGGGAAAAGAAGCTCTCCCACTCACCCATCTCCTTACAAGCCCCCCAAAATCCCAGCAAACAAAGAAAGAAAACAAATATCCTGAAATACTTCGCATAGAAATGTCATTGAAACATTTTTTCTCCACTAGTAAGGTGTTACTAAAAGCATCTGAGCCACTGGAACAATAAAGGATTTTGCTTGAGTTTAGGAATTCTCCTTTGATATGAGCCACTTGTCATATTCCCATCTACATCAATATTTGATATCTACCATCAGAGAAACAAGGAGAAGGAAAAAGTTCATAAAAATATTTTTGTTTCAGGCTGTCATTAAAAAACTATCAATATCAGCCCTTTTACAGGCAAGTTAGTCTTTTCCTATTTTGAATAACCACTAAAAACCTCTGCTAAACTTTGGGATATCTTCAATTTTCCTCCAGCTTCCATGTGCCTTCWTTGCCATAATTTGTCTAGATTAAATATGGTTTTAAGAGCTCTCAGCCTTTTAAGAAACTTTTTTCTCATTATTGTCCTATCTCCCTAATTAATCATCTTTCATATTTTAAAATCCAATCCATGATTTTTGAGACAGTAACACACTGGAATACATACAGTGTTTGGAAATAGGTATGCTAAGTAAAATCCATTATTTCTAGTACACAATATTACTTCTCACKGTCTCTGTCACAGCTATATTACACCCATGGCAATTTTTTCTTTGTTGTTCCATTTATTTATGGATAATGGAAATTACTGTATTCTAAAATGTTTAGACATTTACACCAATTTCAGCTATTTTTCACATGATTTACTCATGCATCTTGATCCATAGATTTTAAATAGGGTATTGTGAGGTTTGAGAACACATACAGATCCGTCATAACTGTATGTCCATTTCTGAACATCAAAAAGGTACAGAGCTGCTAGATCCTGCTTTATTGCACAATTCTATTACCTCAAAAGTCWTACTTGGATGTCACCAGCTTTTCTCATTCTAGCTAAGAACACAGAAGGTGAGTCTCATTCTTGCAGCATTAGACATAGAATATACCAACTTTTGGTTTTCTAGGAACAAAAATTGAGCAAACACCTTCTTGCAGACTTAAAAACAAATCTCTTTGTGAACAATGAAAGCAAAAGATAGCAAATGAAACTTATCCTCTAAGGAGCTGACCAAGACAGGGATGAAAGTGTGACTCTGGTGCAGAAAGTAGAGAAATAGAGGAGTGAACCCTTTTTCAACATTGGAATAAGGGAAGTACTACAAAATTTTATACCACACTTCCTGGAGTCCCAAGTGTATTTCATTGAGTTTATTTCATTGAATCTAAATTTGGATGCAAGCAACTAAAATCTGGGACTATGTGGGGTAGTAGGGGAATTATCAGTTATGGTCTTCACAGCCAGCYGTCTCTGCCTCTGACAAACCACTCAGGGCATTTAAATACTGGAGTACAAATAACCAAAAGAAGTAATGGTATAATTATTTTAGACAAATTAAAAATGTTGCTTTCCCCCTTAGAGCAGCCTGAAAAATAGGACAATTAATTGGTTAAATTTTAATGGAACAATCAAAGAGCAGTTAATTCCCCAGCATGGGGTACCCTCAGTGGGCAATTACAGGGTTAGGAATGCTTTGTCTCTGTTTTGACCTGATTGGTGCAAAGTCCCTTGATGGTTTGCAGTGTTTGCTAAAATTGGTGACAGCCCATACTTGGATATACCCTATTAGCCAAAAATAATAGACAGTTTGGTTGCCAGTTTTAATGTTCATATGTACAATCAGCAGGCTTTTTTTTTTTTTCCTTTCTGTATCGGTGTTTCAAAGGTTAGTCTCTGTTATGATCATCTTAAACTCATTCTTATCAGTTATGTTTAGTGGCAGATTGCAAGCTTTACTTATTATCTTGTTAAATCAGTAGGTGAAAGCCTTTCAAGGCATTTCTTTTTAAACATCTTTTATTAATGTTAATATGCCAGATGGGACAAATTAAAATGGTTCTGTTCTTCATGCTGCCACTACCCACAATTTTACCACATCATTTGCTGGTTAAGGAAGCATATGAAAATGATAGGTACAGAATTTCTATAATAAAATTTCAGAAAGTGATAGTATAACCTCTCTAGATAAATGTTTTGAGGGTTTTTTTGAGTTAAATTTACCCATAAAAAAKATGTCAATTCTGTACATGCAGCTGGTTTGATCCTTTTACAGCTAAGTTCAAGGCTGTCTTGATCAGAAAAGAGTGACAATATACCCTTTCTGCACTTATATTTGGGGTCAAGAGAAAACTTCAATACCTTTCTCATCACAATAGCACCTGTTAAGGGTGCTATTTCCCTGGCGATCTCTGTGCAGACGGCATCATCATGTGTAGATGCCAGTGGTCCCACAGACCATACAGAAAATAAATCTTTCTATGGTCCTATAGGCTGGGTCTCTAAGAAAGACGCAGAAACTCCCTTTGGAAGTCACCAGTGCATTATTGGACATTACTTACTCGGCAGCATCATCTAATTTTGTTGATTAGTAAGGCACTTTGGAGACAAAACGCTTTGTTGTGTGAGTTTTCTTAGTACACAACCACTGATGAAAGACAGAAAAARAATAGTACTTTTACGAACAACAGTTAAACTATTAAAACAAAATCAAGAAATTGATAGACAGATGTTTAATTTCAGTCCTGCTGAAATGTTCTTATGTGATCAATGGCTCCCTTCTCCGATTTCAGTGAGATTAGACTTTCATCACCAGGGATCCTTAATCCCAACAGCAGAATAGCAGAGTCTATATGTTTGTTCTTTTCCCTATCGTCACTTTGTTAAATTCTTTTTATGATGCAATGTCCAGAACAGTGGAGTGTCCTTAGTTTGCATGGAGAACACAAGAATTTTTTTACACACTCCAGTGGTAATATCTGCTATTAAACCAGAAATTAGGGCCAGGATATAGTCAAATCAGTGCATTGCAGATGTTTGGGTACTCCCTGTCAATAGTCAATTCACAATATTTCCTGCACTGGATCAAATTTCACGTAGATAGAGACTGATAATCTGAGAAGACACTATGTTAATTGAATGTACTCAAAAACTGTAGAGAAAAGAGTGTTTTCTAGGAGGAAATTGTGGATAGTGTATAGGGATTAGCCTGTCATCCAATTTTACCATAAATCTACTTCTAATATTAAAACCAACTCAGTTTCTTTATCTCTCAGTACCAGCTAGAAGGATTTTAGCTTTCTCTAGCCATTGTTGCTTCAGGATACGTACTGAATCTGATGTGCATGAAAATCACTTAGAATGAATATAATGGAAAATTAAAGCAGTGCTGACATATAGTTAGCTGTTAGAATTCAAGAAGGCAATGTTAGCATTTGCCCATTCAAAATACAACCACGTATTATAAATTGCTGTAAACAATTCATATTTTTGTAACAAAACATAGTGTTCCTTAACTTATGTTCTAGCAATTTCAAGGCTGCTTTTCCCGGTAGTCTTCATGAGCAATACTAAGAAAAAAAGTCCCCGAAACTGCTATACTTGTTATCACTGGAGATAAATGATGTACATATAAATGTGTATGCCTATGCAAGATATAAATATATACATGTGTGTGTTTATGTGCATGTGTGCACATGTAACCATACATATTGTGCCTAGTGAAGTGCATCATCTTGCTTTTGGATGGTGAGGATTTTGACTCAACAGAGGGTGGAAATCAAGGTTGAAGGAAACCACAAATATGACAGGATGAGTTGGATTTTAAACAGGGGAGATGGTAATTGTGCAAATTCTGTACAGGGTTTATATTTTCCACATGCTTCAGGGCTACAGACAGAAGAAGAGCAGACTATAAGACAAAAAGCCCAATCTTAAAAAAGCCTACCATACTTTCCTAGGCACCATTGGCTACAGGACATTATGGCTTTCCTTGTGTGGCTTGTTCTTCTTGAAAGAAGGAGCGCTAAAGGGGAAATATAGTTCATCTCAGGGAATTTTTCAGACTGTGCTATTAATGAAAAAGTGAACACAGTATTAGAACTGCTCTGTATGAAACAGAAACTTATTTCTTTCGTATTAAAAAAAATTCCCCAAAATGTTTTGTTAGTGTTCAGGAAAAGCTTACTTTCTTAATTTCTTTGTACTTTTTCAATTCCATATTAATTTGTTTCCATTAGAAACAGGAGGAGTACTAGCAAAGTATCACAAAATTAATTTTTTTACAGTGGAGCAACCTGCAAAGGTTTAGAAATATTAACAATTACATGGCAATTCTTGAAAACTCCACCAGTTCTGATTAATCTCAAAACATTTATCTGAGGAAGTGGAATTTATAGAACTTGTGAAATTCACTTGCCAGAGGCAGGTAAACAGCTCTATATTTAATTCTAATTTATGTTATTCTTTAGAAGTCACTGGACATGTTACTTCAAAAATAAAATAAAATACAAAACTTTCATTTTTCTGCTGATTGCTATTATGAACATGTAATATATGGACACTTAATTAAAATAATTTAACTTGTCTATGTCATCATTAGAGAACCCAAATTATTTGAAAGATGAGCTATCAATTTTATACTAATTTATGTAGTTACTATATATTAGCTTCTAATATGTAGCTACTAATATATATAGCTACGGAGCTACATATTATATTATCTAGATTATATGTAAAGCATGAAAATGTTTCACACTGAGCAGAGACCACTACTTCAAGTATCACAGTGTTTATATATTAAATATATATTACACCTGACCCTGAATCTAGACGTGGATGCACAGCAGTTTCAGTCAGAGAAGACAATGACCATCTACTCTGCATAAAGGTGATGGTGTTTCACAACCTAAGCCATTCCCAAAACACACAACAGAGATGGTAAACATCTTTCAAAATATATTTTAACTCTGAAATATCCTATGGCAGTGAGTATTTTATTTATTGTACCTATGATTAAAGAACTGGAAAAGAAAATGCATCTTCTGCTCTGAATAGATTTTGATGACAGGCATCTTATAACATCTTTGCTAGATTGAAAAGCCCTTCCTGACATTTCTTTGCATGGACTTTGCTCCTTAACTTTCTGTTTCTTGAGATGGGTAGACTGAGCTCCCTCAGCCTTTCTTCGTGAGGCACATTTACGTATGTTCATTTCTAAATGACAGCGGCACAGAAATGAATGTTTCTTCTAGGAATCCTCCCACTGAGGCAGAAACATCTCAAAATTCAGTGCCTCGGCAGCTTGACTGCTATTACAGTACAGATGACTTAGTTTTTTGCTGGCTGRGAAGATCTATCTTAATTAAGATAAAAATAGTAAATTACCTAAATATTGAGCACATGTAGAGAATATATAAGCCAATGACTAATACATGCTTTTGAAAGCCTGTATTAATGTTTAAAATGTTTCTTCAATTAAAATCAACACAAAATGTTGAACCTATAAATAACATGATTAGGATGGGCCTTTGTTTTATTTTCTTTCCCCTCAGTACCTTTCTTCCTCTTTTCTTTTTTTTTTTTTTTTTTTTTTTTTTTTTTTTTTTTTTTTTTTTTTTTTTTTTTTTGCGGCTGTTGCTTTTTCATCATGGATATGCTTTGTTGGCAAGTATTCTGGCAAATACAATTATCTGATGCCCAGTGCAGCACTTGAGAAGAGACTGTGTGAGAGGGCAGAGAGTGATGCTGCAGAGGGTTGACATGAACTCACCTCTGCAAAGGCTTGGAGAGGCTGATTACCTCTGGGAAGTATCACTTTGCATTTGTTTGTGTATTACCACAGGCCATAATGTGAGGAACTCTGATATCCTCTGGCTTTAAGAGCCTTGTGCTGTGCCTTTCCTTCTCTTCAACCCCCCTCCTCACCTTTTGATTCAGCAATATCAACGGCAGAGAAGTTTTCAACCATGATTCTACCAAACTCAAACACTTGAGTCTGGGCTTCATAGCACTGTAATAATATGAATGATAATTAAACAGGAAATCAGTGGGAGGAGTAAGAATAGCTAATACCTTAACCAATCAGAGAAATCTGGGAGGTGGATGGAGGTGGATTGAGTGGTGAGAGGAGTTATTATTACAAACATTCCGCTTTCTCATAGTTTTCACATGTCCACTAAAAATATATCAAACAAATGGCTTCTAACTGTACTTGGAAGTGTGTGTGAGGCACAGGCTTGCACCTTTAAGGAGTATATCACTTCCAAAATTGTGAAACTGTTAGCTTCGCAGCAAGTTGTTTCCCTTATTTGTAAATCCCACAGATGTAATTATGAGGTGACCAAAGTCTACACTTAGGAGATAAATGGAATCCTAATTAATTTTTTGCACGGAAATGCAACAAAAGCAAATGGGGAATCAGAACAGTCTTTCTTCTTCGCTTCTGTATACATGGGAGGTAAACCAAAGCATTGCCCTTAATACTTGTGATGACACTGTTGTTCTGCAAGCATCATGCAGTCTAAAGCTGTGTGCATTTTTTTCCAGTTTCAGTTCACACAATTGTGAGTTTCATTTTGAGTTTCATATGAACTAAGAAACTCAAAGCAAAACTCAGCTGGAACATTTTTTTCTTGGTTTATGGTGGAAGGTATGCAAAACCAGAGACAGACATAATTTTCACTCAAAATTAACTTGTTCCAGATTTGAAATAAATTTAGCTTATATTTAGCACTCAGGTTAAGCAGAACTTTTCAGTGACTTGATGACCTGGTAACATCCATATAAGGCTAAAATTCACACTTGTGTAGTGTTTTTTTAATATGGCTGCTAAGCATAAAATATACATGTGAGAGGATTTTCTTGTATATGGAGAAAAAAAGCACATCTATTCTAAATGTACCAGCACTAGCTTGTTTTGTTCACTTTGAGGAGCTGCGATTTTTCTGTTGTTTGGAACTCTATTCCTCAATTCATATCCTTAATCCATTAATAAAAAATCCAGAAAGAATCCCTAATTTCATTGTCTTATTTTGCATGAAGGATTTTTAAGACATGATTATGGCATGAATCACTGTTGTGCTGCCAGCCTTCAGAATCCACAGAATCCACAGAATCAAACACTTTCTATGTATGCTTCTACTACTTTAGTAAATTGACAAGATGCTGAAACTGTTATTCAAGGTCTTGGCTAGAAAGCAATTTTCATCAGAACTTTTTTTTTTTTTTTTTGCAATACTTTTACCTTTACCACCACTTTATAGAATTATTTTTCTAATACCTAGATTTACTACTTTAATCTGAATCTCAGTGCTCCTGGTGGAATTTATCTCATTTTTCACCAATATAAATTTCAGTGAGAAACAAATTCCAGGCCATCATGTGTATGCATTGAAATGAAGCAAGGAGAATAACCAGGGAATAAAAACAGAAGACAATATACATAATATATATTTAATTGTGATGTAACATGGGAAAAAAAGGCCTAAATACAGAGACTGATTCATTTATGGTTTTCTGGATGCCTTTTCTAACTCTTCTTATGCCTCAATTTAGTATGATTCTTATTTACAAAAGATATTTAAGAAGCACTTTTTATACCTGCATCTTAGCTTGCTTTGAGGTACAAAAAGAAATAAAATTAATGGAATGACCAGTTCTAAAAAAAAGTCAGATTCAACGAAAAAAATAACAAACATTTTCTTCCTTGTCTATGTTCCTGGGGAAAGATCAAAATTGACATATTTCTGTGTACATTTCCTTGTTTCAATGATTTTAGCAACTCTGAAATACCTGAGCAGTATTAGGCATAGATGGCAATCCATGGAGCAACACTGAATTTCTAGAGGCAATTCATTAGGGTCAGATGAAGGATTACAAGCTGAAGACTCATTCTGAGTCTCATAATACCTTTCAATTAAAGCTTAAATCTCAGCTGGTAATATCAAGATTGCTGAAGTACTCTGAGAGTGATCTACTGATCAGTGTGTTCTCTAGCATTCATGGTCCCAAGAGCATCCAGGGCCTCAGAGATCCCTATCAAAATAGTAAAAGCTGCATTTGGCTTGTATAATGTAGTTTAGGAGAAACAAGACAAAGGCCAGAAAAATCAATGCCCCCCCTCCNAAAAAAAACCAAAAAAACCCCAACCAACCAAACAAACAAAAAGAAAAAAAACCAGCAAAGAAACTCCCCAACACCCGAAAAAAACAATCCAACAAACCAAGCCAAAGTAAGAAAAAAAAAAGAATTTAGAGTATATCAACACCAAAGAAGGTGTTGTGACAGTGCTGCTAATGAAAAGAGCTGTTTTCAGGGCCCTAAAATCTGTGCTGGCAAAGGCTTGAAGCCTGCGGAATCAATGCATTGAGTACCTGACAGAAAGTGCACTCTCCTAGCTCTACTTCACCAATAATTGGAGCAGATTGGCAGAATGAGCCAAGCAAAATCAGGCAGATCCTCTGGATGCACAAGCATATGTGTATAAGAATGGCAGGCTCCAATAAACCCTAAATAATCAATATCCACTAATTCTTAATTATCTCATTCTACTGATGTAGTACGAGAGATATATCAAGAAACTGCCTTCCACATGCGTTCATTAGAAATTCAGATTTAGTAGCTGGTGGTGATGTTAGGATAATTAACAGCAAAAAATAAAAAACCAAAAAGGAAGAAATGTTGGTTGCTATAGCAACCCATTCATCATGATCTACAGCATAAACACTCAGATTAATTTACAAGATGCCAGGTAGATATCTGCTTGGCTGACTGGGGTATACACAGATACCACCTTATTTGCTTTTATTAAGGCTTAATCATCAACATTAGAGCTTTCAAAGTATGTGTGCTATCACTGTCAATCATAGAGGAGCTAGATGCTTTTAGGGGTGAATTCACAAGCACAGTCTGTTTGCACTTCTATCTGCTCTGCAGGGAAGCAGGAGGAAGAACCATATTGCTCCAGACACACTCTGAAGCCACCGCATCAGCCCTGGAGCTGAGATCASTCCTATGAACTATCTGTGTGGTAAGTCATATTCTCCTTAGAGAAAGCCAGATCCAGTTCCATGAATCTTAATGATATTTTTTTCCTAGCAAACTATTGTGAAAACAGGTCTGTCCATGAAGCAGCCTTCGGTGGAGTTCAGTGGTACATGATGCACAAGTGAGGATGCCTGCCTTGCTAGGGTTATGCACTCTGCATAATCCAAGACTCCACAAAGCTGCCACCCTAATGAAGAAGCGCATTGTTTTTGGAAAAACTGTAAAATAGAGTTTTGAAACATTGCAGGTGGTGGAGCTAATATTGTGCCATGATGAAATGTGGAAAAAAACACAAAGGAAACATGAAGGGATGAGAAGCAGTGCACACTAGATAACTGAAGCAGAGCTGTCCCTCCAAAATAGTAGTTTAACAATGATAAAGTTCATAGACATACTGTGAATAACACAGATGGAAATGAACAGCTGGAGCCTCTCTGTCTCTGCTTTTCTCCTGCTAGTGAGGAAAACCCTCACATCCCAATCTTCTGTTACTCCTTTACAGAAAAAACCTTCTGCTTCCATGCTGAAACGTTTTGTGTAGATTTCCTCATAATGGGCTTTTCCTGCTTCKTTGTCACTAGTTGCATGTTGCATCAGCAGCCCTGCCTCCTAAATATACATGTAYTTCTGCTGCTGGTCTGGACCACCATCCCATGCTTACCCATGCCACTGTGTCCCCTGGTGCCCTGCAGCTGTTTTTGCAGCTGTGTGGAGAGACATTTTGCGGAACTGGTTCAACTGCTTAACTGTGCGGCTACTCAGGGCTGGGGCTCGATGCTCACACGTGGAACCTTGGGGGCTTTGGGTAGGATAACTTGAGTTATATTGAGTTGAGCAGCACTGCTGAACCCTGCTTCTCAACCTTTTACTCCCCTCTTCCACCTGTCTATCCACAGGAGCTATGTACACCCCTTCCTAGGGTTTGCTTTCTGACACACTCCTAGAAATCTCCAAGCACCAGTCAAGTAAAGATATCAGTGAATATTTTCAACCAGCCAGGAAAGATCTAGAAAATATGAAAGGAAGGAAACCCATGYACAAATGAATGGGTAGTAGAATAGGTCGGTGAGAACCTATGTTCCTGAATTGTTTTTATTTTACAGAGCAAAAGGCTCACTCTGCACTGCCCCCAAAGCTGACACCTACACTGCAATTTGAACATGTCAAAATGTAGATTTTTCCTTTTATTGCGAACAGCTTTATGATTTGAAGAGAAAAAGCATCATGGGACAAGAAAAAGACACCAACCGAAAGTCAGAAAACAACAACACCTCAGCAGAGATCTAATCTGCCTTGACAATCTTTTCTTTCTGGGAGCCATCATACCAACATAGCAGCTCAAAGCAACATACTGCATATTCCCACCTGAGCTGCTGAAATACGTGCCATATACAGAAAAGATACTTTTGTAGAAATATATTAGCATGTCTATCTGTCCAGCATAAGCAGATTGATGTATTATGCTGGCCATAATTTATTATTACAATATAGTTCCAATATACTGTGTAATATTGATGGCATCCATTTTTTTACTGGCTATTCTGGCTTTCAAATTAATCAAGGCTCAATATCTACCTTAGAACTGCTATAGTTTATTTATAAAGAGAAAGACAAGCCATCAAACTACCCACATGAATTAAAAAAATTCATCGAGTCAAAGTCTTTACTTTCTTTCCATTCATATAATGTTGTTTTTTGCTTAACACTTAACATAATTATCAGTACAAAAGAATATGCTTTGCATTTAAAGTAAACAATGGTTGTTACACAAAGGCTTTTAATTTTTCTTTTCCTTCCCTTTGCTATTTTATTTCCTTATTCCAAAGCTCTTCTCAAGTGACATTATGCCCACTCCAGAAAGTGGAATCTGCTTTTCTAATTCAGCTTTTTTGAAAAACAGCCAGTTCAAGTATTTGCCTCTGAATTTTTCCAAACATTTTACTATTTTAAATGGATTTTGAAATAAAATTTAAAAAATGTGGAATTATGAAAAAAAAATTAAAAAGTTATATGTTCTAGTTTGGAAAATAAAAATAAAATGGATGTAGCTCACAGAAAGTCAAGCAATGCATTTGAAGCCCTGGTTCTAAACAGTCAGACTCATAACACAAAAGTGGGTTTGATACCTTCTGTTTCATCAGTAGTAGAACCTAGCCCACAAGACATGCACTCCCCATAACTGGAAAACATTTTACTTAGTTCTTTACTTAGCATTTCATAAACATTGGGCCAACGTAATCTTTAGGGTAGCTTTATTGAACCTAGAAAAAAAAGCCAAATATCTAATTAACTGTATAACTTCGGCAAGTATACAAGTATTTGGCAAGAAAATATGTATTCCTCAAAAAGTGCTGTGCACATAATGAATTACAGAATTACATGATAAACTGCCTTTATTACCCCAATAAAACCTTTAGAAATAATTTAGCTCAAAACCAAATTTTGTTTTTTGGGGAATAGATGACACAGACACTGGGTAAAAATATATTTGTGACATCTGGTCAAAGGCACCTGCTTTATTTCAGCTTTGACATCTATATGAACACAACAATTGCTAAGTGCTCCATAGAATATTTCTGTCCTATGCAGCAAATTTAGCTGCAAGTACACCACCAATTTGAATCCAACCCTTATTAAAGTCAGTAAAAGGATTTATGATTTCTTTCCTCATGGTCTAGACAACCACAAACAGAAAAAAGCTCTACCACAATTTGTAGAAATACTGCTACACAGAATTGAAGACTGGTAATAGAATATTTGTACATACTTAATGATTGAAAGGCTATAACTTCAAAGTAATCTATGCAATGAAGATGATTTGGTTGAGTTATATCAATGAATGCTGAACTACTGTCTTTCCTAAATGAAAATTCTTTGTTTAACATGCCTACAGTCTTTCAAGACCAACATCTTGAAGCAGATTTTGCAGGCAGATATATAAAATACCCACTGTGAATTATGAGATTGCTGTGAGAATCAGAAAACTGAGCCATAAGCAAATACTTGCAAAGTTACTATTCCCCCACCATAGAAAAAGTGCAATTGTTATCAAAAACAGAGAAACTGAGGCTAAAAATTTTGGCCTTTTCTGAGATCTGATATGCCAAAAAGCTGACTTCCTTAAAAAATTAAATGCAATATTAAATACAGTAATAGGAGCCCCTTCACAATTATATGCATTATTAAATCTTCTGCATTCAGACAGACTACAAATACTGTGGTTGCTATTTTTGAAGGAGTGGTGAAAAGAAAATATATACATGAAAGAGTGTTAGAAGAGGTTTTCCTCCTTTAAACAGTCTACATTAATATTTGACAATTTTTATTCCCCATCTCACTCTTTTAAATAATGTTTKTTTTGGCAAGTATGTAGGAACATACTAATAGTATATTGACTTAGACTAATTTTGTATCATAATGTGGGCTTTATTGTAAAGTATATTCAATTATTTTAAAGTATTGTTCTTATGCATGAATATTATGTTGTTCTGCTTAATTGGCTGACTGACATATTGATGACATGGTAGAATCCATGTACTAGAAATAAACTTGACTCCAAAGGATCTTTCCATTGGACTCCTCAGGTCTATTGATGAAAACATTGTACAGCAGGAAGACATTGTATTTCCAGTCACCACCAAAATATAGTGTGGGATATAGCAAATCTCTATAGCTGGTAGATATGTGAGATTCACATCTGGTCTGCCATACAGGAAGGAATCATTCCAAGGGTATTAACACCGGCCATTATTTCCATGAGTTTTTTGCAACTCTTCAGTAGGGGAGAGGCTGAAAATGTCTGCTTACATTGGTCTGTAGTGCATGTGGAGAAGATGTATGTGCAGACGATCCAAAACAGTGAAATGAGTTTTGTGTACATTTCTTGTGGATGCTCTTGTGTCTCCTGCGTGTGCCATGCAGCTACTGCAAGGCAAGGGATATTGGAGCTGTCTCTAGCAGGGATAAGAGAGCTGTGCATCTCCTCAACTTTTAGGACAGGACATGTGGTTCTTCATTTTGAAGGCTGTCTCAAGTAAAACAGGGTTGGRGGGGCTCAGCAGGTGCAAGAATTGCACAGGCATCTCTTCAACACAGAGCCACTGAACAGGTAATTTTGGGATTTGTGGSTGAGATGAGATCATTATATCAAAGATGTTAAGGTCCAAAGCACTTGTCACCCCCTGTAAGAGCTGTAGCTGGGCAGTAACTCTGAAAATCCTCACAGAAGTCAGAGATTACAGACCAAGTTAGTACTGTTTTTGTCTTCCAGACGCTACTTGCCATAAAAGAGTTGATTTTTTTGTTTGGTTGTCTCCTAGGATATATTAATTTAAGCTTCCTAGATACTTTTTCTTAATGCATACTTAATTCCAAAGTAGTGCAAAAGTTAATAGCTGTATTTTTGCCGTAGTAACAGCATTCAGATTCCAATATTGAGTGTACATATTGCAACTGAGAGCTTTAAAATATGTTGAACACAAATAACTGATTATGATTAAAATATCATGAACTATGTTGATGATACACAGATAAAAACCTCAAAGTAGAACAGATCCCCCAAAATCCCTAACAGAAAAAATCCCAAGAAATTATAGTTTAGATTCTATAGATCTTAAAAAAAAATAGGTCCTTGTGGTAAGTCTGCAGAGGAGATATGCACTCTGTGTTTCAGTATTTTCTTGCTGAGTTGAGTTTCTCTGTGCCCCTGGGGCTGAACTGTGCTCTGAGTTTCAGGTAAGAGTCTCTGCTTGGTTCTGCCACTGAAGAATATAGGARTAGCTAGTTTGCTGTTAGCAAGGTGTAATTTGAATGATAAGTGCCATATGGGACTGATAGGCAGAGAATTGCAGAAGTCCACAAATTTGGTATAATTTTGAGACACACTGTGGTTTTTAGCAATGCTTCAGGCAGAACAAGCAACTGCTCATTGTTTCCTTACCTTCCTTTGTTGCTTTGTTTTTTTTTTTTTTTTTTTAATGTTGGGACTAACACCCATATCTAAATTTTTTTTTTATTCAGTTATGTTGGGTTAGTATCCACCTTACAACTAAATACTAATATTTTTTAAAATTCAATTTAAATAATGCATATTGTGTATAACAAGTGGTTAAGCATTTGTCTAGTTCTGAGTTCTTTGTTCTTTCATCTAAATGCTAGTAATTTAGGTGTTTGTCTGCAAAGAGACAAACAGTTTCTTACTCAACCATATCTCATCTTTTTCTCCTTCCTGGATGAAATCTTAATTCCATCTTAATAATATTTGAAGTGTTAGCTAATGGCACACAGTACCTAGAGACTGTGCCTCATGGAATATTTTGGAAAACAATAACAGATAAGAAAAACAGAATGTTATCTAGGGCAAATAATGTTCATTTCATTAGCATGGAATGCACTTAGCAAGTTTCAGGTCTGTACAAATAAGTAAATGATAATAATAAGACAGATAATATCAATAATGAGATTGAATTTAAGCACAAATAGCTGTATTTTGAATTGATAGAGGAAGTAAAAAACATTCTTCCACAGTTTGCAATAGTAATGTTTCATACACACAGCCTCTGTTTTCAAAAATCCTAGGGCTTTGACCATAGACTTTCTGTAGCCTTCTCCTCAACATGACTCACAGTGTCATATTTTCTTAATGAAAGACAAATACAAATTTTCTAAGACCAGAAATATTTTTTAAAAATTATACATGAGAGGCATACATGAATCTTGTTCACAAGTAAGAATTTATACAGACTCATGAACCACTTTGAAATGAAGCTAACTTAAGTATCTTGCTTTGCCTTCTTTATTTTCTTTGACATTTTCCTGCTGCTTAATTTAAAGTTAATGTATGAAAATGAAAGAGCAAAAGGTGTTCTTTTGAATAAGATTTATCTGTGTCAGGTCAGCTACAACTGAGCATTGAAGTTTCAAGCTGATTTTGTGGCTGCTGAATCCATGTTAAAACCTTGTAGACAAACATATTCAGAGGCAATAGAGAATTTAACAAATTTCTTCACCCTTCAGCTGTAACAATGCCATGGGCTAAGCCAGCCTACTGAGTAATTTGAACTTTGGCAAGCAGGCAGACAAAATACCTAGTGTACTCTTAGCTGCAGTCTCTAAGTTGTTTGAGTACTGGGAAAGTTGTGTGCTTGGCTGTGAGGATGGCAACCTGTATTTCTTTAGCTTGCATGCTGTTACTTCAGTAATAATATTAGCTTTTCAATCATTCATAGCTTCCACCTCTTTTACAGGATGTACTTTGTACAAAAAATACAATGATACCTTTTGAATTTTCCTTCTGGTATGGACTATATATTAACTTAAACTGAATGTTATCTTGCTTGCATCTTGGACCTGTTTTTAGTAGTTGTGACCCTTGCACAAAATTCTGTGTCATCAAAACCTTTAAAACATAAACAATGTATTTTATATCTGGGAACTTTCACTTTTAGACTGAAAAACTCTAACATTTCCTGCTGTTACTAAGCATAGTCAATTACTGTCATGCTTGTACTGTGTACTAGCATAAGGGAAAAAAAAAAAAACCTACACCACAAGCACTCAAAATCTGCATACTAGAGGCCCAAGGATCTGAGTAAAGCAAAAGACTTTTTTCTTTTAGTAGGCCAGAAGGGTGTATTGTTGAAAACGTCCTTAGTATTTGTAGAAATGCATTTTTATATTTGGAGGTGGACAGAAGTACTTGTAATGTCACATGTTTTTGTTGCAGCCAATGGGCTGAAATGAAATATGATCTTTCTTTCTACACTTTCTCTGTCATAAAAATAAAAAATATAAAAAATATAAAAAATATAAAAAATATAAAAAAATCCAGCTGTCTTGAGCAGATCTGTGCCAGTGTTACATTAAAAAAATAGTTTGTCCTTTGTCTGCTAAAAATTGCCCACAGGAAGCTATAAACTTGTTGAGACCTGGAGAGGCACCTTCTTACTGCTGTCATTGGGGGGG
>NW_026623760.1:27915-30715 GCF_030028575.1 Malurus melanocephalus | reverse complement strand
GAAAAAAAAAAAAAAAAAAAGGGAAGCCATTTTTGAAGCCTGTAAAACAAACTGAACAAAATAACTGAAAACACTCTCAACATGCACAGAAGCAGCATTTCTTGAAAGGAAACATTGTAAAACACAGTGAGTCAGAAATCTGTCATGAACTTTAGGTTTTGCATATATCTTATTATTGTGTATGAAAAACAGTCCTGTAAAACACTAAGAAATACCCACAGTTTCACCTAACAACTAATATGCCTTTTCAAATCTTGAATTATAATGCTGGCCATCTTTCAGTACCTTAAATCTTACTCAGTGTCACTATACAGAGTACTTACAGAAGGTCCAAAGGGTAATGATTTTCCTCTCCTGTGCTTTTCCAGGCTGGGCTTATGTTGTGCAATCACTGAACTCTTATTTCCTAACCACTAGCAGCCTTTGAAAGAATTTAAGTATAAAAAAGTGGAAAACTGGGTTGCTCATTAATTCTTTTTGTTTCTTTTTAAGGAACACTAAAGATACATTTCTAGTAAAATAAAATCCTTGCTGCTGTTAGTATAAGCTTCACTCTGACACAGAGCCAGGGGCTTACTAACTGAGATGGAAAATATCTGGCAGTTGCTTCATTTTCCATCTGATATTGTTACTCTTATTGGCTACACATTATAAAAGAATGAGAACTTCCCTAAGGATCATAGCCTAAGAAGAAGAAGTCATATTTTGCATCTTCCACAGCTCCCAGTAACTTCAGGAAAATTTCCTATGAATATTTCTGAGGCCATAATCATCCTGCATAACATCCACACTCTGGTTTAAATAAAGGCAAATATGGAAAAAAAACCAAACGGATCAACAAAACTACTAAGGCAGAAATTTCCAAATAGACACCTTTACCAAAATAACAGCATGTAAAAAATTGAAATGGGATGAGAGATGAAAATAGGAGGAAATACTGTTATTCTAGAATGTTTTATGGTTAATTTTTGAAGATCTCACTGTGGCTGAAGATAGCAAACTGGATTGGAGGAGAGGCACAGGCATGCTAAATCAGAGCAGAATAGAAATCAAGGAAATAAGGGTCCTGGTAAAGCTGGCAGATGAGTTGCACAAAATTTCATCATCTCAGGTGTAATTAGAAGTTATACTTCAGTCGGAAAGGCTGAATGTAGAAACAGACAGGATTTTTTCAGGAAAAGTGATTCTGGATCTTTCTTTTTTTCTTTTTCTTTATTTTTTTATATGTTTTGTGATTCTAGATATTCTCAGCACACAATGAGGAAGCTGGTAAGACTAGTGAGAGAAAACTTGAGAGGGTTTCCTGTATGGCAAAATAAGTCATGAAGGAGAGTATAACATTTGCAGAAGTTTAGAGATGGGATATAAATGCAAACCTGGATGAATGTTGGGATCCATCCATACAGCCATCATACATAAAAAAAGTAGAATGACAGGAAGGCAAATGCTTTGCCTGAACATGTAATTGAGATACTAAAATCATGTCAGCCATGGTAACAATGTAAAGTTGAGGTAATGACTGGATCAAAAATCACAATGTAAAATTATTGTTCTAATGGGTCTATACATCAGTTACTTCAGATACAGGTCCAGTTAMTATCTGTTCAACAAATGACTGATTTTAGGAAATGCTCAGGTGCTTTCCTAAAATCAAGGTGGAAGAAACACAATCTAAAACTATGCAGACAGGGACAGAGAACAAGCTGTGATGTTCTAGATGCTGGTACCGTATCTTGGTTACAGATGCGTAAGCCTATCTATTTAAAAGAATCACTTGGATAAATTATGCTGAATCTCTTCTCCACTTTTTCCTTCCAAATTCCCATTTAAAGGCTAATTAGACTTGTTAATTGCTTTTGCACCGATAGATCTTGTCAAAGTCATTGAACTTACTAGTTTTTAATTTGTTTATGTGGGTATTGCCCCTTTGGACTGAAGYGGCAGGAGCCGCCCCCTTGCTCCCCAGGAAACTCCCCTCGGCTGGTTTCCAGCCTCTCAATTGCCAGGATTGGTGGAGAAGTGAGAAACCCAAACCCTCTTTCTCTTTGCAAACCTCACATAAAGATCTGCCCACAGTAGCAAAYCCTGGCCTTCATGGGTATTGGAAAGGTTTCTGATATGCTCCTGAAGCAATTACTACTCTCAGCTGGTGCAAATCACCCTGCTGTTCGTAGAGGCTCCCTGACACGTGCTTTTTATCATCCAAAAGAGAGTTTGGCAGAAAACTAGCCGGGATCAGTTATCATGCTTGAGAACAGGCAATAAATGTATCCCTTGGAGGAGCAACATCACAACTGATGTCCAAGCATGCTTTTGGGAGAGTGTATTGCTGGTTTTCCCACTTACCTACTTCAGACTTCTTACAAACATGGTCAATGCAAGAAGTCTCATGGAGAAGGCTAGACTGAGGCAGTCCCACCTCTCAGTAGTGGCATGCAGACAGCATGGCTGCCCTGGAGCTAAATAGAAAACCCTGTCTCTGTCTGTTTACCTTGCTGTCTGGGTGGATTGAGGCACAGAGCTGTCTCGGTTTGGAGACAATGCTTTCAGAGGAAAAATGTTACAGGGGAATGTTTCCTCTGAAATGAAAATAAATTTGATAATTTTCCTACCAACGAGAAATAGATGCTGGGCAAAAAAGTGAAGAGAAAAAAGGTGGTTTATTAACAACAGCAACAAAATAACACAGTGCCCACAGGACACAGATAAAGAGTAACGGTCAGAGAACAAGGATACAGATAAAAAGTAACTTCAGATATTGAAACAAAAAAAACTCGCCACGCAGCCAGGCTGCGACTCC